>NC_140251.1:9440837-9454348 GCF_949987555.1 Borostomias antarcticus
CACTGCTGTAATTACTCCAGCGCCTGGTGCCGCGCCAAGACAATGAGACGGCAGCCTGCGGTATGGAGGGGGAGAGCAGCCCGACTCCCCATCCCTCCTGTCTCTGCTGCACTGTGCCCTGCATCCCACTCATGTGCATGTTGGCCTATACTGTGTGGAAAAGTCAATGGGATTCCCTCTGGTATTCCAATCAACTTGGTTTCGAAACATCATGACCCCCTACTGTATATACAGTCTTGCTTTGTATTGCACTCTGTTTTCCGTGACGCATAAAGAAGTGTGTGATGTGTGAGTGTTTGTGTGTGTGTGTGTGTGTGTGTGTGTGTGTGTGTGTGTGTGTGTGTGTGTGTGTGTGTGTGTGTGTGTGTGTGTGTTTGCGTGTGTCTTCCGGAAAGCTAGGCTACAGCTATGGCTGCACCACATCCCATGGCAGAGGGCGTCTCCTGGATGTCCAGCCCTGCTCTGTGCTCTCTGGTTCTCTGGCTCTCTGTGTTCTCTGGTTCTCTTGGTCTCTGGTTCTCTGTGTTCTCTGGTTCTCTGTGTTCTTTGGTTCTCTGTGCTCTCGGTGCTCTCTGTGTACTCTGGTTCTCTGTATTTTCTGTGGTTCTCTGTGTTCTCTGGTTCTCTGTGTTCTCTTTGCTTTCTGTGTGTTGTCTGGTTCTCTGTGTGTTCTCTATGCTCTCTGTGTTCTCTGGTTCTCTGGCTCTCTGGCTCTATGGTTCTCTGGTTCTCTGTGTTCTCTGTGTTCTCTGGTTCTCTGGCTCCTTGGTTCTCTCTGTTCTCTGGTTCTCTGTGTTCGCTGGTTCTCTTGCTCCCCGTGCTGATGCAGCGAACAGTTTTCACTCTCACTTGGCAATTAACGGGCGCTGCCCTTTTCTGTGGAGAGAAAGAGAAGAAAAGAGGAGAGATTAGCCGGGGGGCTGGGAGGTGCGCCGGCCGTGGGAGGGGCTGCTGCCAGAGTGTCTGCCTCCCCAGGCCTGGTCCACACAGCCGCCAAGCAAGGGCCAACAACCCGCCCGCCCGTCGCCGCTATCAGCTGGCTCAGCAGCGTCGGAGACACAGCTAAACAAGGCGCTGTTTATCTGCGCAGCCTGCATTCATCCAGCGGCGCTCCGGCTCCAGCCACTCAAATCCACCCGGCTCTGCATAAACAGGGACAGACAGGGACAGAGACAAGGACAGACAGAGAAAGGGACAGACACAGACACAGAGACACAGACAGAGACTAAGAGGCAGAGGCAGGGACAGACAGGGACATAGACAGACAGGGACAGAGACAGACAGAGACAGGGATAGACAGGGACAGAGAGGGACAGAGACAAGGACAGACCGAGCCACAGAGATACAGACAGAGACTAAGAGACAGAGGCAGAGACAAGGACAGACAAAGACAGAGACAGACAGAGACTAAGAGGCAGGGATATGGACAGAGACAAGGACTAAGACAGATACAGGGACAGAGACAGGAACAGAGACAGGGAGAGAGACAGACAGAGACAGACAGGGACAGAGACAGGGACAGAGACAGAGACAGAGACAGAGACAGAGACAGAGACAGAGACAGAGACAGAGACAGAGACAGAGACAGAGACAGAGACAGAGACAGACAGAGACTAAGAGGCAGGGATATGGACAGAGACAAGGACTAAGACAGATACAGGGACAGAGACAGGAACAGAGACAGGGAGAGAGACAGACAGAGACAGACAGGGACAGAGACAGGGACAGAGACAGAGACAGAGACAGAGACAGAGACAGAGACAGAGACAGAGACAGAGACAGAGACAGAGACAGACAGTGACAGGGACAGGGACAGGGACAGGGACAGGGACAGGGACAGAGACAGACAGACAGACAGACAGACAGACAGACAGACAGACAGACAGACAGACAGACAGACAGGGACAGGGACACGGACAGAGACAGAGATAGGGACAGAGACAGACAGACAGGGACAGGGACAGGGACAGAGACAGAGAGACAGAGAGACAGAGAGACAGACAGACAGACAGACAGACAGACAGACAGACAGACAGACAGACAGGGACACGGACAGAGACAGAGACAGAGACAGAGACAGAGACAGAGACAGAGACAGAGACAGAGACAGAGACAGAGACAGAGACAGAGACAGAGACAAAGACAGGGGGCCTGCTGTCAGACCGGCAGACTGGGCTCATGACAGCAGTCTCTCTGTCTGTGCACACAGAGGCGCCGCAGCGCAGATCAATGGAGCAGACTGACCGTAGTCACGGTTCCGTCCCCCGACCGACGCCGTCCAATCCCCCCACACCCCACCCCTACAGTCTTATCCTAACATAACATACACAGGACATACTCTATTGTCCTTCTCAATGGGAACATTTCTGTTTTTCTTTTCATGTTTAGGCAGTAATGGCCATAAATGGTTCTTAGCTCATACCAAGGTACATATAACAAGGCTTTTTTAGAGCGGAGGACAGTATATCATACTTTGTATACACTCCACAGTAGTCAGAGGCAGTTACTGTAGTAGAGACATGCTGTATTCAGCCTGTCTCTAGATGTACGGGTTAGCCAATGTCTCCATGGACCTGGTTACTGTGTGAGTTAATGAGAGACCTGACACTGTCACCCACACCCTGTCTGACACTGGACCCGCAGACGGGCGTGTGACACAGTAAACTATGCCGGCGGTAAGCAGTCTAGCTCTGCTGAAAAAGCCCCGGTCAGTGTCCTTGTGGAGAACCTCCTCTAGGGTGACGTGGTGGATCCCTCGGCCTGACTCCCTCTCCTCCTCTCCCAGCCTCCTCGGGCCTTATCAGGCTCCGACTCCAGACGGGCCAGACAACACAGACGGCGCTATCTAGCTGCTCCGTGACTCCCCGTGGGGGAGACATGACATAAGACATGCGATGCAGCCCTCAGACATCCTGCCCCCTCAGTTGGATGGCAGATAGACAGATACTGTGAAAGGGCTGATTCAGAGGGGGGCCGGTCGCACACTGGCCCTCATTGAGAAAAAACAATGAAAGCACACTTGGCTTTAAGTATTAGAAGAAATCCCTGCATATTCTTCCCAAGCATGTCACGGTTATGGACAAGTCTTTGTTGTGGCTGGCCTTGGCCCAGTTCCCAGTCCATTTATCTAGGAGGCATGACACAAACAGTTGCGTTTCATTCAGACTTTTCCAGCGGAGGAGCTGTTTGACTGCTATGCCAACACCGGACCTTCTCTCTCCTTCCTGTTAGCTCTGCTCCTCATTCGCACGTCAGTTGAGCACTGCCATAGGCTGCAGGAGAGATACCTACTCAAAGCCCACATGAAATACTCTATCCATACTCTTTGAGTTTTAAAGTCGTTTTTGTTTTTGTGTAGATGTTTCTGTTGTAGGGTAAAAAACAAACCCCACTACGATGTCGCCGTTCATTTCTTTTTGTGAAGGGAGACTGAGCACATGGAGAGGTGAGTGCTCACTTGGCAGACATGGAAACAGGTTGGTGTTGACATTGGAAGACTCCCATGGTGGTTTTGACAGGCAGTGATTAAATCTTCCAGACAGGCAGACAGGCAGACAGACAGACAGACAGACAGACAGACAGGTGAGTGCCAACAGACAGACAGACAGACAGACAGACAGACAGGTGAGTGCTAACAGACAGGTGAGTGCTAACAGACAGACAGACAGACAGGTGAGTGCCAACAGACAGACAGACAGACAGACAGACAGACAGACAGACATACAGACAGACAGACAGACAGACAGACAGACAGACAGACAGACAGACAGACAGACAAACAGGCGAGTGCTAACAGACAGACAGGTGAGTGCAGACAGCGCAAGGACAGTGGGCAGGAGTCAGAGGTGAGAGGTTAAAGGGAAGGGAGGGATCATGCCCCCCCCCCCCCCCCCCCCCAACAGGAGACCCTGCTCTGCGCTGTTGGCCTAGCATCACCTTTAATCTCAGCTGGCCTGGAGTACCGCTCCACATCGGAGACATTTAGCAGATTCCTGTCACAGAGAAGAGACCGGCCACAGAGGGGGTCCTTGGCAAACCGCCACCCCTGGCCGGCTATCTCCAGCCACAGAATCTGCTGACTTAACCATCACTGCCTGATGAGACGCAAGATTGAGATTCCTGAAAGAGTGTTTGGTGCTTCCATGTCAGCGAGACACATCACTGTGAGGAGAGGATTCTCTCTCTCTCTCTCTCTCTCTCTCCCTCTCTCTCTCTCTCTTTCTCTCTCTCTTTTCACAGCTACTGTGCTACACACTGCAGACTAAACTTCAGGTTGGAGCCATCTGCTGAATCTTTTAATATGCTGGCCAAGTTACAATACTCTACTCCACTCAACTGTCATGGTAGGACTCAACTGTCACTTAAGAAGCAAGCATGTTTTTTGTTTGTCATTTACCACCTTGATAATAAAGTGCTGGTTGGTTATTAGAGATCCTAAACCCAGTTCCACTACAGCATGCGTGTCTGAGCCCTTAACAAACTCTTAAAGTAAGCCAGTGCCTCTGAACACAGAGCAGGATGAAGACTCGCCCAGTGTTCAGCTTTTGGGAACTATAAGAAGGAAGTTATTCATTTTCTGTTTACCAAGCAGCCAAAACCGTCTTGAGAGCCCGGCTGCATAAATAATTGATGATTATTCAAATGATGACTCACATTAGTGGTTTCCATGGTAATGAATCATCTTGTCTTTTGTGGAGCCAGACAGAGTATTAAGGGCAGGCCTGTTCCCTGCCTCCAGACAGACAGAAGCTGCAGTAGCCCCACCCCCGCAAACACACGCACGCAGGCGCACGCACACGCACACACACACACACACACACACACACACACACACACACACACGCACGCACACACAGTCCTCAGACAGACTCCAATGCTGGGGTTAGCAGTGCGTGGGTCACAGCAGGCTGGCAGCTGGATGGCTGATCGGTGGAGCGTGTCCCTGCGTTCTGTGTGTGTGTGTGTGTGTGTGTTTGTGTTTGTGTGCTCGCCTTGTGCTGAATCCTGAACCGTTTCCAAAAGCCCTCGAGGTGTGTCCCCTGAATGGCATGACAAACGTTCTGCCAATAAGAACGTTGACGATCACTGACAGTTACAAATGACTGAACAAGGACAAATCTGTTTATGCAATGCACCACTGAAGAGGCATTATAAAAGGCCTCCTTTCAGTGTTGATGCAGTATGTGGACATTGACTGACACTGACACACACACACGAAAAACATGCAAAGAACAGATGCTCTTCAGTCCTGTCTCTGACCAGAACTTTGACCGAGCACTTGGACTTGGCCCCCGGGCGCCACTGATGAGGCTGTCCACTGCTCCCGACTGCCCCTGGAAATGCAGAGGACAAATTCCACCCACAACCACTGGTGTGTGTGTGTATGTGTGTGTGTCACATGTGGCTAATAAAGACAATTGAGGTCCAGTAATTATTATATGAGCAAATCTGTATAGTGTAAAAATCTGCGTACTGTAACACACAAAGATCTCGTTTCAACGCTCATACAGTGTATGAATATTAACGGATACGACTAATTAGTGTGCTTAACTAAAAGGTGTTTCCTAAAAGAAGATAAGCTCCACCGAAGACATGCGGCCATGTTACAGCTGGTAAACCTGAGGCAAATCTCACAAATCTCATCAGGATATATTTCTCACGTTGCACGTCACGCTCGGCTGGACTTTCCAAAGCTCCGCCCCCCTCTTGTCTCCCACCTTTTTCGGCTTCCAAGAAGTCCAGCATCCCAGTGAGCTGTAATCGTTTTGGTCTGGATGTGGCCTGTGCGACGCTCCGGGTGTCCCTGAGTCAGGCTGCACAGAAGAGGGCTTATTTTTACCACTGGCTGGAGGAACTCTGGGCTGCAATCACAGAACCAGGGATGGTTCTAATTACAGATCTCTCTCTTTCTCTCTCCCTCTCTTGCTTATTTGTTTTTCTTTCTCCATTTTCTCTCCTTCTGCCTTGCTCTATTTTTTAACTGTTCTTGTTTCATTGCGTGTGCCAGTCGTTGGGGTTGGTGTACACACACACACACACACACACACACACACACACACACACACACACAGATATCCAGTCTGAAACATATTGTGTTCTGTGGTGTGGCTCTGAGACCCTCCCCTGGCGCGGAGGGAAGAAGTGATGTTCTCCGAAGCTAATCAAGCAACGCCGTGTTCTGCGCCACACCAGGCCAACGACAATGTTGTTCTTAGAAGATAATGTCTGTTTTCACAAACTGTCAATTTGGGATTGTGATTCACTGCTGTAATCTTGGCCATGATGAATGACTATGCTATGAAAGATCATACGCTGTTGTTCCGCCCAATGATAGCTTTGTGTCTGGATGAGGACCACCTCAATGGCGGCTTTGGCCCCGCACAGATACTCTAGCCTCGGGGGCAGATACTCTAGCCTCGGGGGCATATACTCTAGCTTCGGGGGCAGATACTCTAGCTTCGGGAGAGATACTGTAGCCTCGGGGGCAGATACTCTAGCCTCGGGGGCAGATACTCTAGCCTCGGGGGCAGATACTCTAGCTTCGGGAGAGATACTCTAGCCTCGGGGGCAGATACTCTAGCCTCGGGGGCAGATACTCTAGCTTCGGGGGCAGATACTCTAGCCTCAGGAGCAGATACTCTAGCCTCGGGAGCAGCGACTGCCTAGCCTCAGGGGCAGATACTGACTAGCCTCGGGGGCAGATACTGCCTGATAGGTGGAGGGATTCCTTCCATGTGGCCACAGCAGATCAGTGATACCGAGCGGGGGTGTTGTTCTGGGTTCCTGACGGGCAGCTCAGGCAGACAGGCGCTGGACGGGGAACGACGCAGGAGATGAAAGGGCAGCGATGGAAGGAGAGAAGGGGCGTCTGTGGGGAACGAGAGCGGGGAGGAGAGGGAAGAGAGGGATGAGAGGGAAGAGAGGGATGAGGTAGGAGAGGGATCACAGGAGAGAGGCAGAAGAGGGGGATTGTGGGATTAGAGCTGGAGAGGAACGTGGAGAAAGGGATAGAGGGAGAGGGAGCCATGGGGCAGGAAGGCGTCTGCTCCCGCTAGGCCGGGCCTGTCAGTTGCAGCCAGGGCCCCTCTCTCTCTCTCTCTCTCTCCCAGCACTGAGGGCTCCAGGGCTGCAGCCACATAATGAAGGCCTGTTTGAGTTCACATTCAGACATCACAGAGAGCGCCTGGAAAAACACCCCACGGGCTTCTTTTATTAACCCGGCTAGGAATCCCAGCCCCCCTGTGCCAAAGAGCTCGCTCGCTTCTCCTCCGCACTCTTGTCTGTCAGCTAAACGCCTCTTCGCGTTGCACTCAGGGCTCCGAGGGAGTTTGTTTTCACCTCTGGAACATCTCTGGCTCTCCCCGTCTCGGGAGTCGGGGGAGACGGAGCTGAGTGTCTCTCACCCGCTGTGTTAACAGAGGAGAAAACAGTGAGAAATGTTTTGCTGCTGCTTGGGTGTCGACGGTCACGGTATCTGACCCCGCAATCATTTGACCCGCACAGAAGTACAGTATGACTCTATCCTTCACTATGGCACTGTCCATCTCTCTCTCTCTCTCTCTCTCTCTCTCTCTCTCTCTCTCTCTCTTCCATCTCTTGGCTGGCCTGAGTGAGGCCTGTCGGAGGATGGATGTCTCTCTTAGAGACACGTCATAACACACACACTGACAGATGGCCCTCCGAGATTTCTCTGAGGGGATATTTGACTCAGGGTTTTCCGATAATAGGATGTGAAATGTGCGCGCGACGGATAGCCGCCATGCGCTGAAGGAAGGCCTTTATGTGAGCCTGTCTGGGTGTGTAAACATGCGGCCCGCTGGCGTCTTCGGGGTGTCACGGCGCATGTGACCTGAATGTACCTGTTGTCGTTAGCAGGCGAACAGCCTCCGGTTTCTCCTGGCAGTTCTGAGGCGCTGCAGCGCGAGCGCGGCGTTGGGGGAGGGGCTCCGCCGACTCGTTTAATCTGAGCTGTACGGGGGCTGTAGTGGTCAGCGCCACCGTGTCACATGTCATCGGGGTGTAAGGGAGGAACAGGGTAGGCTTTGTTTAAACATCCACCCGCAAAATTGATTTTGAAAAAGTACTTTTCCCAGCTGGACTTCGTAGGAAAAATAATAAATGGAATCGAGCGGCTTTGTTGTTAATGAGTTTCTCTGGAGTTGAGCAGTAATGACATTTACACAGCCTGGGGGGGGGGGGGGGTAGGGTTGAGGGGAGCGGGTTAGGGTTAGGGTTGGGGGGGTAGTGCATTGCACCCTGGGAGGGCTCTACCTCCTCTCCTTTCCCAGGGCCGGCCGGTTCGTGGGGCCCGCTTGGCCTCGCACTTCTCTGGGCTCACACAAATCCTCTTAAACCCCTGGAGTCAGAGAGGGTGTATCAGGCCCCAGATCTACTGTGTGTGTGTGAGTCTGTGTGTGTGCGTGCTTTTGTGTGTGTGTGTTAGCGTGTGTGCCCGTGCTTGTGTGTGTGTGAGTGCGTGCGTATGTGGGGGTCTGGGTGACGGGCTGCTGTCCGGAGCCAGTCAGGGGGAGGGGGTGGGGGTGAGGGTGAGAGAGGGGGTGGGGGGTGAGGGTGAGGGTGAGGGGGGGGGGGGGGTGGACAGCTCTCCTGTGAGCCGGGCCCCTGCGGAGCCAGGAGCAGCTCAGCCTCAGAGCTCTGTGTTTGTGTTTGCAGCGCAGCACTCTTATCTCCCGCCTATACTGACGCCACACTCTTCCTGTTTCAAATCTCTTACTGCTGATTCTTCCCTTTTCTCCGGCCCGGGCCCTGGCGGCTAGTCCCCCTGGCTCCCCAGCTCCTACTGACCCCCATTTCTGTTGTTGTTGGCTTTTTTTTGTTCTTTTTTCTTTTCAGTAGAGATTAGATAGAGTTGCTGTGGTGACTGACGCAAGCGACTGGAGCAATGTCTGCCTGAATGCACGCAGATGTGATTGGAAATGTTTCTTTTTCCGTGGCTAAATGCTGGAACGGGCAGGTAAAACAAACAAGCGACTGGGAAAAGAGGTGTACTGAGACCATTTGCATAATTGACTGCTTAACCTTCCCTTGAGTCTGAGAGCAGACAGGACCCGCCAGTCTAGGAGACCGGAAATACCCCTAACTGGGCTACACACACACACACACGCACACACACACGCACACACGCATACATACACGCACATACACACACACACACACACACACATACACACACACACACACACACATAGACACACGCACACACACACACACACATACACACATGCACACACACTCACACACAAACGCACACAAACATACATGCGCACATACACACACACAAACATGCACACACATACACACACAAATATACATTTAATTAGGACTGCACACTACTTCACAGCGAGATTTGCGTAATGCACTCTTATGCCTTAGTAGTTAAGCCAATGAATTGGAATTTGTTTCCTAGCACCAGTTCTTGGAAGATCCCCAGTGCTGCAGCCATGAAAGGCCGTCTCCAGGATGTAGCCTGGTCCCTCCTCAGTGGTCAGACATGTGCTGCTCATCCCTCAGGGATCTGACTATTCTGTCAGCAACCAGTAATTGATTTAGGCCTGAGAAACCGGGAGGATTGTCTCTGCTCCTATCGATTTTAGATAAACAACAAATAGAGGTTTGGACAAACACAGCAATGGACTTCACTGTTCCCTGTCTGTGTAAAAAGGCTGCTTAGTAACAGCCTTGTATTCAGATGCTATGTTTTTAGGATATGTTTTTAATTGGTTTTCAATGACTGGTTGTTGTTGTTGTTGTTGTTGTACAAAAGAGAAACGTAAGGCAATTACACCTACACCAAAACAATGACCCCATCTCTGACTCGGTATGCCTGTCCGTCTATGCAGGCTCAACTAATCAACCAGGTCAACATGTAGGCTAGGCTAATCCTTGAGTATATAAACTGTACAATAACATTAATCTATTTTAATCCTGATCATAACAGGACATGTCAACAATCGTTCCATTAATCACCCTTGCTTGTTCAGATTGGCACTTTCCAGTACGTGCAAACAGACCCTGTTGCTTAATTACAAAACAAGTTCAGGGAGAGTGGACGGCAGCCATCTTTCCTCTGCTCCATCTTTCCCTAGAAAAACAGCCGTCTACATGTAAAGAGATGCCTAAGAGCTCATGAACGTCACCAGCCGTCTTCCTCTCCCCCAGGCCAGGCTCAGACGGCGCCAAGCTCCTCGGCTCTGCCGTAATCAGGGGCTGCGCGGGGGCAGCCTATCACAGAGGGTTTCTTTCCTCTTCCTTTGTTTTCCACTGATTTCCTTCCTGGTTTTCTTAGATATTCTCTCCTACTGATGTCAGTCCAAACAGAGGCCTATTTAGAAAGTAAACACATGAATGGGGGGAGCTTGTCTCCGTGGAGTCGGGCGCAGAGAGCAGAGCGGAGACGTGGTCTCGCTCCTCAGCCTGACACAGCCTGTAAATATAAAGCATGACCAATCGCATGGTCCTGTACCAGGCCCCCAGCCAATCCCTGCCTGAGGCACGAGGGGCTGCTCCACCGGCCAGGGATGACTCTGCCACAGGGAGAGGTTGTTTACAAGGCACAAGAGGCTTTAGGTAAGGGTCCCGACAGGTTAGTTAGCTAGCTGTTTGTGTCTGTAGGTTATAGGCTAGGTTAGAGGTGTAGGTGTGGTAGGGTCTGTGTCTGTAGGTCATAGGCTAGGTTAGAGGTGTAGGTGAGGTATGGTCTGTGTCTGTAGGTTATAGGCTAGGTTAGAGGTGTAGGTGTGGTAGGGTCTGTGTCTGTAGGTTATAGGCTAGATTGAGGTGTAGGTGAGGTAGGGTCTGTGTCTGTAGGCTATAGGCTAGGTCCTGCTGATCAATCACTCGCCAGCATCCTAAATGTAATCCAGGAACTCTGCTGGTCTGCCCCAGATCTCTGCTTTGGTTACCTCAGCGCAATCTGGCTTAGTCTGGCAGTCCAGAGTCTCACCAGACTTTAGCCACAGTAGTTTAATCATTGACGGGATCTAAATGAATTCTGGGATGCTCTTGCGCAGAGTAGATGAAACAACGGCGAAGGAAACGGAGGTATATCAAGCTAGAATCTGCACAGTACTCTGGAGTTCATGTGTTTATGAGTGTGGTTGGGATCATGCATTCGCACCATAGCAAATGTATTTTCATGGTTCTATCAGAAGCTAGCACTCTGGGGGGAAATCCATCTTAGGTTGCTCTAACAGCCTCTCTCCCCACGTGTTCCAGTCAACAGTAAGAGCTGAGAAGCCTGTTCCAGTTCTGAAGAAACTGTAAATACTGTGGTAAAATGAGTAAAATACTACTGTACGAACAGGCAAATTATTGAAATGTTGATTGACCTGAGCTAGGCTGGAGTCAAGATTTAGAGAATGGAATATCTGTAAGAGAGAGAGGGGAGAGAGAGAGAGAGAGAGAGAGAGAGAGAGAGAGAGAGAGAGAGAGGAGAAAGAGAGATAGAGAGAGGAGAGAGAGGAGCAGAGAGAAAGAGAGGAGAAAGAGAGAGGAGCAGAGAGAGAGGGAGAGGAGAGAGAGAGGAGCAGAGAGAGAGAGAGGGGGAGAGAGAGGGGGAGAGAGAGGAGAGAGAGAGGAGCAGAGAGAGAGAGGAGAGAAAGAGGAGCAGAGAGAAAGAGAGAGAGGAGAGAGAGAGGAGCAGAGAGAGGAGAGAGAGGAGCAGAGAGAGAGAGAGGAGCAGAGAGTGAGAGAGGAGAGAGAGGAGCAGAGAGAAAGAGAGGGGGTGGGTGGAGAGAGGAGCAGAGAGAAAGAGAGGGGGGGGTGGGGGGAGAGAGGAGCATAGAGAAAGAGAGGGGGGGAGAGAGAAAGAGAGGGGGGTGGGGGGGAGAGAGGAGCAGAGAGAGAGAGAGGGGGGGGGGGAGAGAAAGAGAGGGGGTGGTTGGGGGAGAGAGGAGCAGAGAGAAAGAGAGGGGGGTGGGGGGAGAGAGGAGCAGAGAGAAAGAGAGGGGGGGGGAGAGAGAGAAAGAGAGGGGGGGTGGGGGGAGAGAGGAGCAGAGAGAAAGAGAGGGGGGGTGGGGGGAGAGAGGAGCAGAGAGAAAGAGAGGGGGGGGGAGAGAGAAAGAGAGGGGGGGTGGGGGGAGAGAGGAGCAGAGAGAAAGAGAGGGGGGGGTGGGGGGAGAGAGAAAGAGAGGGGGGGAGAGAGAAAGAGAGGGGGGTGGGGGGGAGAGAGGAGCAGAGAGAGAGAGAGGGGGGGGGGAGAGAAAGAGAGGGGGTGGTGGGGGGAGAGAGGAGCAGAGAGAAAGAGAGGGGGGTGGGGGGAGAGAGGAGCAGAGAGAAAGAGAGGGGGGGGAGAGAGAGAAAGAGAGGGGGGGTGGGGGGAGAGAGGAGCAGAGAGAAAGAGAGGGGGGGTGGGGGGAGAGAGGAGCAGAGAGAAAGAGAGGGGGGGGGAGAGAGAAAGAGAGGGGGGGTGGGGGGAGAGAGGAGCAGAGAGAAAGAGAGGGGGGGGTGGGGGGAGAGAGAAAGAGAGGGGGGGAGAGAGAAAGAGAGGGGGGTGGGGGGGAGAGAGGAGCAGAGAGAGAGAGAGGGGGGGGGGAGAGAAAGAGAGGGGGTGGTGGGGGGAGAGAGGAGCAGAGAGAAAGATAGGGGGGGGGGAGAGAGAAAGAGAGGGGGGGGTGGGGGTAGAGAGGAGCAGAGAGAAAGAGAGGGGGGGGGAGAGAGAGAAAGAGAGGGGGGGGTGGGGGGAGAGAGGAGCAGAGAGAAAGAGAGGGGGGGTGGGGGGAGAGAGGAGCAGAGAGAAAGAGAGGGGGGGGGAGAGAGAAAGAGAGGGGGGGTGGGGGGAGAGAGGAGCAGAGAGAAAGAGAGGGGGGGGTGGGGGGAGAGAGAAAGAGAGGGGGGGGGGGGGGGAGAGAGAAAGAGAGGGGGGGGGGGCGGGGGGAGAGAGGAGCAGAGCAGGGCCCCAGGGGGAAGACGGTTGTGTTTGACTTCTAAGGATAGAGTTAGGTTAGGTTTAGGGTTAGGTTAGGGTTATGATAGGGTTAGAGTTATGTTAGGGTTAGGGTTAGGATAAGGTTAGGAAAGGGTTAGGGTTAGGATAGGGTTAAGGTTAGGATAAGGTTAGGAAAGGGTTAGGATAGGGCCTGCAGACTGAAATGGCCACGGTCTTTCCGGCTGCGTTCCCTCAGCCAGGATTTCCTCCTCCCCTGCTCTGGGCCCAGAGTTACCCAGGGAGCACCAGGGATGTGGGCCGCCCGCCCGCGCTCCCTGGCTGCCGCCTCATTGTTGAGTGCTGAGTGGGCCTGTTGGCTGAGGTCATACAGGGAGTCTGCAAGCGCCAGTCTGGCAGGCTCTCCACAGCTTCCTCTAAGATAGGAGATCAAGTAAATCAGAATTAGAACTCGTTACCCTTTAAGAGCCCTAATGACCATTGCTCTCTCTCCCTCTCTCTCTCTCTCTCTCTCTCTCTCTCTCTCTCCTTCTCTCTCTCTCTCTCTCTCTCTCTCTCTCTCCCTCTACCCTCTATGAACACACAACTGTATCTGAGATGCATTATG
>NC_140251.1:9454548-9482048 GCF_949987555.1 Borostomias antarcticus
TCTCTCTCTCTCTCTCTCCCTCTCTCTCTCCCTCTCTCTCTCTCTCTCTCTCTCTCTCTCTCCCTCTCTTTCTCTCTCTCTCTCTCTCTCTCTCTCCCCCTCTCTCTCTCTGCCTCTCTCTCTCTCCCTCTCTCTCACTCTCTCGCCCCCCTCTCTCTCTCTGCCTCTCCCTCTCTCCCTCTCTCTCTCTCTCTCTCTCTCTCTCTCTCTCTCCCCCTCTCTCTCTCTCTGCCTCTCTCTCTCCCTCTCTCTCTCCCTCTCCCTCTCCCTCGCTCGCTCCCTCTCCCTCTCTTTCTCTCTCCCCCTCTCTCTCTCTCTCTCTCCCGATCCCTCTCCCTCTCTCTCTCTCTCCTACTGGTGATTTACTTGGCGGGGTGGACAGCCGAAGCGTAGCATCAGGGATAGTAATTACTAGCTTTCTTGCGCACCGCCAAAACAAGTGTCTAACTAGTGACTCTTCGGGGAGAGCCTGGCCTAGGGTAGGGCCTGGTGGCGGTGGAAAGTCACAGCGTGCCCTGGGTTGGCGGGGGGAGAGAGGGAGGTCACAGGGGGCTGACCCCACCGCTCCACGGCGGGGTTTAAATCACACCGTTTTCCCTGAGGTGGAGAGAGACAGCGCGAGCTGCGTAATGAAAACAACATGTTCCGATGGACACGGTGGCCGCAGCAACCCCCCCCCCCCCGGGCCTCTCGAGCACACGGGGTCAGTCCACGCAAACAGGCCCGACCACGAAACGAAGTGGGCCCGGCGGTAGGAGCATGAGTAGGGGGGGCGTTATTACGGAGGCAGCGGTCCTCACAGTGAGCGCGTTCCTGAGAGAGTACGTACTTTACCTACGGACCTAGTCGTGCTCCGGGGCAACTGCGTTAAGCCGGGGAGCCGTCCAGACCTCTCATACCGCTAGCGATTGTGCAGCCATAATCATTATCAGCCCACAGCGCCGAGAGTGGCTCGTACTCCATCCCGGCGGCTCTGTGTCTGACCTGCTGTGGGAGGATGAGACTGGGTGGGGGGGGGGATCAGTGGTGGTGGGGGGGTGGTCTGTGTCTGCCGCCTCCCTGGGATATCTGCCTGCCATTAACAGCAATGGGGCCTGATGACATGCTCTTCCTGAGCAGACCCTCTCTGGCCCCTCTCCTCCCTGAATGGAGGGGCCCCAGGGCCCAGGGTCCTCCTGGCGCTGGATCATCTATTTCGGGAGGTCGTTTGGAGCCGGACGCCCTTGTCTCCCCAGCACAGCCCTGTCTCCTGATACCGCTATCAAGCGCCCGGGGCTTTTAGCAGACGAGCCACGGCAATTTGCTCGAGTGACGCCAGGCAGGCCAGTTATCAGGACCCCGACACCAGATTAGCCGCTGGTGGTTCTAATGAGCGTCCTAGAGGACGGCCGAGAGGAGGAAGCACTCAGAGCAACAATAACAGAACGACCCACAGCTCTGTCAGCACAGGAACTGCTCTGAATCCTCATAGAGAGCTGACATTCATCCGTCAAGCTCACCGATTATGTTCTAACCCTAACCCTAACGCTACCCTTAAACCTTTACCTTTACTTACAGAACTCTGTACAGATGCTGCTGGAACAAGAAGCGTGGCTTGTCACACTGAGTATGACAGACTTCAGATCTCCTGTAGGTGATGTCACCTCCACTACTAATAGAAATGCATTTTGGAGTTTCCAAGCCTCAGAAGTCAACGTAAACAACCAACCTCCTCCCAGGGCTCACATTATGAGGTCGCCACGTCACGATCCAGCCCGGCAATTAAGAGAAAAAATCCAACAGATGTTTTGCATTTGCACAACAAACCATAACGAGCAAACAGCTACTGATCTCTCCAATCCCTGCCCTCCGCTCCGGAGACACGGAGTCCTCACGGATCTGCCAATCAGATCAGGGGAGGATGACTCAACAGCCCAATCATGTCCCTGGCCAGGCCGAATGTGGAGACCGGGGGTTCCAAGCCGGGATCTGTGGCCAGCCCAGCCCTGCTCTTTGTAAATTAAGTTTAAAATCATAAAATGTGTCTTTGCAGGGATGATGTCATGCTTGGCATTATGTTTCACTGTGGGTTTTAGGAGGGTTAGGTTTACTAGCATTCGGGAAACATTAAAAGTACAGCAGTTCACACTGAGAGTGTCTGTACTCTCTACAGTACTCCCAACCGCCCCCCCTCGTCTTCAACACACAGCCACTGTCGACACAGTGCAATCAAGAACACAGACACACGCAAACCTCCCAGAACTCTGATTACTGACCATTCACACCCATAATCCAGTCAATTCAAGCGGTAGAGTTCCTTGTCCCAAAAATATCTTTAGAGTATGTCCTCATGACTCATAGTTTTTCCTAAAGGGATTTATTTACTTCTGTAGCCCTGTCGTACATGAGTATAATGAGTGGTGAGTAATCTGTTTTTGATGGAGAGTATGTGGACTTTGTGGAGGATTTACACAAGAGCGTTAGGCCAAAGTGGGTGGATGATATCTTCCTGAGGTGTGAAAACTTGCTTAGTGCCAGTGTGTTTTGGCTGAAGAGCACCTCTTCATGAACAATATCTTCCATTTTCCCAGAGCTAGTATGAGTGGCTGTGGCCACTATGAAGCAAAACTTTATGAATGTACTAGTCATACACACCCTTTATACATACCCTTTATTCACAACTAAAGTAACTACTTTGTACTGTGGGGGTAGCTCAGCAAGAGAATAACACGCTTGGCACCAACGTATTCCTTTTGTTTTAATAATGTGCAGGCAGGTGGAAGGCAGCTCACTGGGAAAGTCCTCTCCTGAGCAAGGAGGACCCCTCAGGCAAGATGGCGCCCACACAACTGAACCTGTGGCACCACTGGGATATGACAGCCAATGATTAACTTGCTTATTGACATAAAGCCGTCTTGTCAGAACCAACCAACCAATAATAAGAAGGGTGGGGGTGTTTGGGGCGAGACAGGGTGTGGCCCCCACCACAGGGCTGTTATACCTTTGTCTTTGGATACGCCTCTAATTTGCAGCCTAGTGGAATGCGCTGGTGATTAAGTAGAAATCTCTAAGGCAGGACAGAGTGCAATTAGAAGTGTAACTTTGCTACCTCGCTCTCAGAGACAGAATGCCTCCCATGACCCACTGAACAATGCTGATAAAAAAAGTGGTGAAAATATTATTCTCTGCTGGCCAGGATGTGAGGGGAGAAACACTGTTAGCGCAGATAACCTCACTATTGATCCCTGATCATAGCTGATCCGTAAAACCATCATAAAGGGAATTGTCTTTGTGGCTTCACAATGCGTGCACATGTGTGCGTGTGCGTCAAGGTAACAAAGTTACCGCACCTCGTGTGGCAGTTTGTCTGACTCCTGCCTCCACCTCCGGTCTGTGGGTTGTGGATTAGCGTGGAGAGAGAGAGAGAGAGAGAGAGAGAGAGAGAGAGAGAGAGAGAGAGAGAGAGAGAGAGAGAGAGACGCCCACATACACAGGCCCCAGTGCAGCTGGATGGGTCCGTAATCGGGCCGGATCAGGAGGAATGTGATCATGGAGCCTTGCTACTGACAGCTGGACCCCGAGGATGTGAATGACTCCCACTGACACAAAGAGAGGATGACACACACAGCCTCGAGCACCGTCTCCCTGGCCTGCCCGTCTCCCTGGCCTGCCCGTCTCCCACGCCACCAAATGAATCAAATTGCCTCCATTTAAAGATTTAACCGTCTCTCTTTGCCTGTGGCGGTGCTCCTACTTCTCTCCCCGCGTCCCAGGCTCAAGGTACACAAACACTTACTCTGCATGATTGTGGCCAAACGCAGACAATAGAAGAGTTTCACAAGGTTTATTGCAATTGCCATTGGTACGCTCAACTGGTATGCATAGCATTGTTTTATTCTTTGTTTTTGTCAAAGGAAATGTCTGTTATTTCAGCTATTTCAGTATAGGTTTCTTTCTATATGCATTGAAGACAAACACACAAACTGTACATTCATACAGTGAATTTATTTAGTGAATCGCTGCACCCTGGTCTGCACAAACTCTGTGTGATTTGTGTTTACAGTACGTGTGGAAGTGTTTCTCAAAGAACTCTTGCCCATCCTTTCTCTTCCCAGAATATAACCAGAGTAATATAATTAAATATAGCACATACAATCGGCCATATGTATCTTTCTGTAAGGATGTATGAAATGAAAGTCCCTCATAGAAATGCTTGCTTGTTACCACGTCATTTGACAGCATGCTGTGCTCCGTCTGTGCCCTAGACTCCTGCTGCGCCCACGGGACAGCGCGTCTGTATCTCTCTCACTAGTTTCCGTCTACAGTAAAACCCAACCCGCTCCCATTTTCTCTCAGCTGAATTAATGCCTTATGTCCCTTTGAATATACGGCCACTGTCACAGGCTGCTGCTTTTTATGACAGTGTTGACTGTTTGGCTCCAGCACTGATGTCCCTCCATTCTCAACAGGTTCTCCCAACTCCTCACAGTCATCGCATGTTCTTTTTCTGTCAATTTCTCCATAGAATATGACATGTTATTTAGTTTAACTATGTGTGACCTTCGGCAGCAGTTTTAGACAATTATGAACTTGTGACAAGTGGCACAATTAACATTGCTACTGTGACACAACATTTAAGTTATGTACACAGCAGAATGATGCATTAGTGACAGACTGAACACAGCTGGATGCTGCAGCGAACGTCCCTGTGCTAGTAAGACTCCCTGAAACTGACAGAAGGAGGTTGATATTTCAACAGCGCATAATAAACATACGAGACATAACGGTTTTTTAAAACGCAGAGCGTTTCTTCTTTTTTTCTGCGAGCGACACACACAGTTCATGCCCGCTCCTATCTCTCAGCCATGTTTAATTTGATTCGCTCCACTCTCTCTCTGAAGTGTCAGTCCTGAGCCGGGCTGCCGTGACCGCCGCGTTATTAGCCAGAGGTCTCCAGGGGTGCAGAGGGAGTCCGGGCCCATGCCTTCACAGGGAGAGGGGCAGGCTGGGGGACAGGCCTGTGTGAACAGCTGTGCCCTGTTTTAGGCCCTCCGACTCAATTACCTCCTCCTCTTTGAAGAGGTCTTCTCTTACACCCTTTCACACATGCAACACACATTAGGCCAGAGAGACCAGCTAGGACCAGGCAACACACATCAGGCCAGAGGGACCAGCTAGGACCTGGGGACACACATCAGGCCAGAGGGACCAGCTAGGACCTGGGGACACACATCAGGCCAGAGGGACGAGCTAGGACCAGGGGACACACATCAGGCCAGAGGGACGAGCTAGGACCTGGGGACACACATCAGGCCAGAGGGACCAGCTAGGACCTGGGGACACACATCAGGCTAGAGGGACCAGCTAGGACCTGGGGACACAAATCAGGCCAGAGGGACCAGCTAGGACCTGGGGACACACATCAGGCCAGAGGGACGAGCTAGGACCAGGGGACACAAATCAGGCCAGAGGGACCAGCTAGGACCTGGGGACACACATCAGGCCAGAGGGACGAGCTAGGACCAGGGGACACACATCAGGCCAGAGGGACCAGCTAGGACCAGGGGACAGAGGGTTCAAATGCCCAACATTTTTGATTTCTAAACTCTACAGAAATGGCAAAAACAGAACTGTGGTTGTCTTGTTGTTCGGAAAGTTCAACGCCCTTTTGTAAAATGATGAGATGTTATGCATGAATTAGTAGTAGCATTACATACTACGATACTGTTTGAGGTATGTGGCGACTCAAATGTGATCATATGATGAACTAACTCTTCTTTGTTTCTCAGTTAGCACTGTGCATAGCTGGACCCATGCGTCTGAAGCAGTCCCATGCTCTAAATGTTTACCGAAATTGACATAAAAGAATCAAGTTAACGGGTTTGGGGTTAGCATGAGTGCACTGTAACAAGACACGCTGGCTCATTCTGTTTCCTTTGATTTCATAAAAGAAAGTGTGTGAGAATGATTTAAAATGAGGTACAGCTCTGCAATAACAGTTTTCTTTTCCTTGTCTAACATGTGATTGAGTTACAAAAGAGAATGTATTTGCAACAGGTGCCCCTAACAGAGGCCAGGCTGGAGGGCCTCTAGTCCACCCTCAGTAACCTCTCTGAGGCCTGGCCTGCCAACGAAACCTGATCACCACTCCACACTGGCACTCTCTCCTGCTGCAGCCTCCGTGACTCCTACTGCCCTGGCCCTAGGAGCCGCCTCCGAGATGTCCTGATGAGGTGTGTGTGTGTGTGTGTGTGTGTGTGTGTGTGTGTGTGTGTGTGTGTGTGTGTGTGTGTGTGTGTGTGTGTGTGGAGGGGGAGGGGGGTGGGTGTGTGCGTGCATTTCAAAGTAGTCTGAAGTACAATAAGAGCATTATGATTCTTAGTCATCCTTCTCTAACCTTTATTTTACAACATGATTGTGTGCATTATCATTGAATGGCCTAGATCTATTTACATGGCCTCCCCTGGAATCAATATGTAAGTTGTGATATTTGCTGGCGTGAAGCCAAGAGTTCAAGAATTTATTTCATTCACTGTCAATGGCAAAGGCTCTGTGGGCGTGCCGCCTTTTTCCCTTCTTTCTTTCTCCGTCCAATCACTTTCTCAGGGGGCAAGCCATAAAGGTCTCTGAGCCAATCAGCAGTGCTTATTGCTGAACCTTCGCTACTAAGAGGCAAGTTAATACATCAGGGGGTGTGGCGCTGCCTGGCTGAGTCAAGCTCTTACACATTAACTCTTCAATGACAAGATTCAACTGAAGTAAACGTTTTGTTTGATCAATGATTATGACGATGATAATGTAAGTTGAAAGTGAATAATGAAGATAGTTATTACTATATCATTAAATTATACAGTATATATTAATGTTATTGGTATCATCCTCTTTTCACTATTAGAGATGGTAGTGGTAATAGTATTAATGACAAAAGTAGACGAGGAGGAGAAGAAGTTGTGCTGGTCATCTGTTTGCCAACATAAACCACTGCAGAGAGCACCATCAGATAGATACAACACAGATATCTGACCAGATGGCGGCAACCCTACAGAACTGTCATAAAACTAGAACTCACCCAACTCTCACTGGTACAGCTGTATTAACAGGCCTGTTGCTGAAACCCTGTAGAGACACTGAGGTGTAGAGTCTTCTCTGTCCACTCCAGCAGCATATCCTCTACTACAGGACTCGCACATTACATCTGCTTTAACTTGTTGGCCCTGCTCTATTAAAGTACAAGCCACTTGCACACATGCACACATGCACACGTGCACACACACACGCACGCACACACGCAGCACGCACGCGTGCACACACACACGCACATACACACACACACACACAACCAATGTCTCCATACATAAGCAATACCAATAAAATAAATATGAAGAGGACCGTTTATAAATGTCCATATCATTATCCTAGCAATGAATTATGCCATATACAGCTTTTTCAATCAGGTTTAGCCTATAACAAATCAATATTAGGCTTCTTCCTGCTAATTCAGGCTATTCACTTGTAATAATTTGCTCTTAATCACATAGTAGACATAAAGTATAATGAATTAGCACATGCCAATGCTACTGTTTGCTCTTGCAGACTATTGGTTGCATGTGTCTGGAATTTGCACCCTAACGAGGGGCCCTTGCGCGTCCTGAGGTCATTGGATGGAATTTGTGGGCTTCCCGCTCCAGTGAAAACTCCTTGTGCGCAGGTAAGATCTTCCCGCGCCATAATGGCTTGAAGTTTGGGGAGATGCCAAAATGTGTTCAATGGTCACTAGAGTCACAAAAGAACTGTCACTACAAAATGCATTGTGTCCTCTCTAGAAGTTGAATTCGGGTGTCCTTCTTGTGAAAGTATGTTACTTTGGTGTTTGTTTTTATATTGAATAGGCTATAGTTTATTCATATTTATAATTTGAGTAAAATTAACTCTTAGTGACTGAACTTGAAATAAGGAGTGGATGTTAATGAAATAAGGAGTGGATGTTGGTGCAATAAGGAGTGGATATTAATGAAATAAGGAGTGGATGTTGGTGAAATAAGGAGTGGGTGTTAGTGAAATAAGGAGTGGATGTTGCCATGAAATTGAGTTCGAATATATTTGAATTAATTTAGTAGAGTTCGAACGATATTCAAATTTATATGTATTTTTTCTTAAAGATTTGTCATGAATATAATAGCCTAATAAAATAACCCTTGACTGTAATATTGTACTGTGAACACTGTTACCCCTCGCTGAGGTGTTAAAGTTACACCGAAAGGGAAGTTGGAGAAGATCTTGCTTCCGTACTTTGACGTATTTCCACCTGAAACGGGCTGCAAGGGCGGGACATACGTTTAGATGAATTTCATTGGAACGTTATCAAGCGGGCAGGATATTCAACACTTGAGGCTGCAGAGTAGTTGACGTTTTGATTGACAGGGTGGATGTCGTGAGATTATTGGCCTAAAAGGTACCTGGTGTCGTAATTTCATATGACCTACCGTTTTCCAGGAAGTAAGAAATTATGTACTTGTATAGAATTATATACTTTGACACTATGACCAATTATGTGAACCAAAATGGGACAGAATGCTTTTTTTCATTTCTGTGCGACTTTAACTTTCATCTTTCGATAAGGTGCTGGGTCTGGATTATTGCCCGTAAATAAATTGTAGCCTATACATGTTCTGTTATTAATGTAAATCGCTGCATAATCTTTGATAAATAATATTAGTTATTAATATTACAATATTCAAACTCTCAAATTTAGGTTCAAACTTCTTCTTTTTTTGACAGCCCTAGTGGATGTTAATGAAATAAGGAGTGGATGTTAATGAAATAAGGAGTGGATGTTGGTGAAATAAAGAGTGGATGTTAGTGAAATAAGGAGTGAATGTTAATGACATAAGGAGTGGGTGTTAGTGAAATAAGGAGTGGATGTTGGTGAAATAAGGAGTGGATGTTAATGAAATATGGAGTGGGTGTTAATTAAATAAGGAGTGGATGTTAATGACATAAGGAGTGGGTGTTAGTGAAATAAGGAGTGGATGTTGGTGAAATAAGGAGTGGATGTTAATGAAATAAGGAGTGGGTGTTAATTAAATAAGGAATGGATATTAATTAAATTGAATTGGATGTTAATTAAATAAGGAGTGGATGCTAAGGAAATAAGGAGTGGATGTTAAAGTAATACATTGCGATATTTGGACCTTTACAAACATGTCTAGTGCTAATTCTCCAATTAGATTTACTAAAAGTAAGCTGAATCGTCCAAACAGTTTACTCAGAAAGATAATACAGTGACATTTATTACCTTTTAAAACTTGTGCCCCTGAGATGCAGCATTCAGTGGAAGTGCACATGTGCAACGTTGTGCTTAAACAACACAGTAGTAGCTAACTACTCCGGTGTCTATGGATATCATGCGTTTTTTAGCTCAATGATATCATGGCGGAGTTGAGAAAACCGAACCAAAACATCACGGAGGAAGCCAGAAAAAGAAAAAGACAATCTGATAACTTTAGGACAGTACGGTGCAGTACAGTGCACTTACTCGTAGAGCCTGTGGGGGCGCAGTTCTGAGAAAATCTGAGAAAACGCTATGTATTGCTTTAATTAAATAAGGAATTGATGTTAATTAAACAAGAAGTGGATGTTAATTAAATAAGAAGTGGATGTTGATGAAATAAGGAGTGAGTGTTGGTGAAATAAGGGGTGGATGTTAATGAAATAAGGAGTGGATGTTAATGAAATAAGGAAGGGATGTTAATGAAATAAGGAGTGGATGATAATGAAATAAGGAGTGGATGTTAATGAAATAAGGAGTGGATGTTGGTGAAATAAGGAATGGATGTTAATGAAATAAGGAGTGGATGTTAATAAAATAAGGAGTGGATGTTAATTAAATAAGGATTTGATGTTGGTGAAATGAGGAGTGGATGTTGGTGAAATGAGGAGTGGATGTTGGTGAAATTAGGAGTGGATGCTTGTGAAGTGAGGAGTGGATGTTGGTGAAATGAGGAGTGGATGTTGGTGAAATGAGGAGTGGATGTTGGTGAAATGAGGAGTGGATGTTGGTGAAATGAGGAGTGGATGCTTGTGAAGTGAGGAGTGGATGTTGGTGAAATGAGGAGTGGATGTTAATTAAATAAGGAGTGGATGCTAGTGAAATGAGGAGTGGGTGTTGGTGAAAAAAGAAGTGGATGCTGGTAAAATAAGGATTGGATGTTGGTGAAAAAAGGAGTGGATGCTGGTCAAATAAGGAGTGGATGTTGGACGTTGCGCCTTTAAGAGTTCAGAAACTTGAAACCTTGTTTGCGCAACAATCACTGCAGCTCCCAGCCGCCAAAGTGTCTAGACTAGCACATGATGGTAGGCAGCCAATGGCTCCATCGCTCTCCTCGGGGGCCCCGTGTGTGTGTGTGTGTGTGTGTGTGTGTGTGTGTGTGTGTGTGTGTGTGTGAGAGAGAGAGAGAGAGAGAGAGAGAGAGAGAGAGAGAGAGAGAGAGAGAGAGAGAGAGAGAGAGAGAGCGTGCGTGCGTGCGTGCGTGTCCGCGCGAGCGAGTGTGTGAGAGAGAGAGAAAAAAGGAAAAAGAGAGAGAAAGGAAGAAAGAAAGGGACCCGGGCTGCAGTTTGACTAGATCTGAACACGGAACCGGGAGCGCTATTCAGCCCGGGGATTGACCCGTTTCTAGCTTCAGCTCACATGGATATTTCTGGATTGTTAAAGGAGTGCGCTGAGAGATCTGAAGTCCAAAGGGATCATGATTTTTAGAACATTTTCTTTGGATTAAAAATTCTGTGCCGGTTTAGAATTGCAGCCTGCATTGGAGGGTATTTCAAAGTCCGAAACTATTAGGCTACGAGTGCGCGAGCTTCTATGTCTGTAGTCTATATATTTTTTATTCTAGCGCCGAAGTTAGGATGTTATTATAATTTAAGTAGTTCACACAGCCTTTCTTATCCTTTTAGAATCGTAGCGAACATATAAGCAAATCATTCAGAAGCAATCACGGATTACAAGTAACAGTTTTGCATACTTTTGACAACATTCTTACATGAATGCATTTTGATTTTCATGTTGCTGTGCATTTGTTGAGTCCGTTTGTTGTTTTAGATGCAACAATATCGCCTCGAATCTGATGTTGCGGTTTGGCTACCAATGTTCATCAGACGGCTGTGCATGTACTGCACGGCGTTCAACAAACATTAATGTTGTACGACGACGTAACACGTATCTGTAATACTCGGAGATCTGAACAAGAGTAAAACACATAGATTTTCAAATTGTCGTATGTTCAGGACGAAACGCTCAGGTCTTGTGCGGCGACTCTGGAGAAGCCGTTTGATTCCAGATAAAGAGGGGGAAGATGGAAGTGGCAAATCTAGCGACGGCTGTAGGGACGATCTGTGCGGTAACAACCCGGAGAAAATTCCCAAAACGGAGCTCAGACCGATGACCCCTAGCGGGTCGCTTGTAGGGGACTTAGGGGGAGTGTGTACCCGGAATCCCGCAGAGGACAGCGGCTTGGGGGTCACTTCGGACCAAGATGGGGGTGCGGTGTGTGTCCAGGAGCAGGGAAGTCCCCGCTCCGTGCAGGACAGCGAATGCAGAACAGTAACGTGCTGTTTATTTAAAGATCGGGACCACTCTGAACATAGAGGTCCAGAGACGGCCCACGGTAGGGAACCAGGTGCATGTCACTTTGTGCTGAGGAACCTCGGACCGCCACGGGACACCGGCTCCACCGAGGCGCAGGAGGCAAAGCCACGCACGATATTAGAGCAAGAACTCAAAACCGCCACATGTTCTCTGTTGAAAAGACTAAAGGAGAAAACGCTGGATACCTTACTGGAGGCCGTGGAGTCCAGAGGAGGGATGCCGAGTGACTGTGTCATGGTGTCCCGGGCAGAGCTGCGGCTGGGCGGCCACATGGCGTCCCCCCAGCTGCTCGTCTGTAAACTGTATCGTTGGTCGGACCTCCAGCACTCTGCCCAGCTCAAGCCACTCTGTGAGTGTAAGAGCTTTGGGGCACAGGACGGCCCAGCGGTGTGCTGCAACCCCTATCACTACAGCCGGCTCTGTGGGCCAGGTAAGCGCACCTGTTCATGTACACTGTGCATCTTGTTCGGCCTTACATTTAAAGTTTGTTTTCTAATTACAGTCTGGTGAATTATGTACGTCCCCCCCATGCCATAATGTTGTTTTGGTAAACTTAGCAATCTGTTGCTTTTGAGGGACAACAATGCATAACGTGAGTTATTCCACCAAAAATCATAAATAAACCATACCTGGTAGTGGCCTCTCAGTCAATCACAATGTGTGGTTGGAGCTCTGTTTTATAACTGAAAACAGTCACACTCAGTACGGGAGATCCTGGCTGTAGGGTCAGCAGTCTGGCTACATTATTTGCTTACTAGGTTGATTTAATTGCCATGATTTATGGTCATTTGATTGAGTTGTGAATTGATTACTGGGGTCATTGAAATTACAAGGTGAACAGTGGTCATCTGACTTGGTTTGGCTTGAGGGAAGTAGGCCAGGCTGCTGGAGACAGCTTAGAGGAAGGAGGGAGCAGAGAGAGACAGCTTAGAGGAAGGAGAGAGCAGAGAGAGACAGCTTAGAGGAAGGAGAGAGCAGCGAGAGACAGTTTAGAGGAAGGAGAGAGCAGAGAGAGACAGCTTAGAGAAAGGAGAGAGCAGAGAGAGACCGCTTAGATGGAGAGAGCAGAGAGAGACAACTTAGAGGAAAAAGAGAGCAGAGAGAGAGGAAGGAGAGAGTAGGGAGAGAGAGTTCAAAGGAAGAAGAGAGCAGAGAGAGACAGCTCAAAAGAAAGAGAGAGTTGGGAGAGAGAGTTCAAAAGAGAGAGAGAGTAGGGAGACTATAGTCTAGGAGACCAGATAGAGAACATATCCTACTTCTTCAGACTATTATACATCACCAGTAAACCCATTTGTAAACTACATAGAGATACTTATGTCTGGTTTGAGTGGAATCAAACTATCATTTTTCCCATTTCACTTTATTACGCAGAGACTTGTGTTTAATCAGCTCATTTTATTAAGCCAGAGGTCATCTGGGACAGCACCACACTATCCCCCATATACTGCTCTGTGCTAAGAACACCAGTTTTTCCTCTTGCCTTTTAGCTACAGGGCTGATAGCTCACACCCCCACTCCTAAATTCATCCCTGATATCTCCCCTGGTGTGTGAACTACAGTGCAGTGGGATGGGTGCTTGGGCGGTGTCTTGGCCGGAAGCACACCCTTGTAGCTTACAGTAGGAAACTGGTGCCTCTCCAGCAGAGGAGACTGGAGATACATGCTTGAATGTAACAGTGGAACTGCCTTTTCCTACAGAACTGGACATAATGGCAGCTTAGACAGTTCGTGTAGTAGAGGGGGTATAGGAAGCAGGTCTCTTTTGTTATTGCAATGCAGCAGGCTGAGGCCTACTCTTACCTGGCATCCAGAGTGTTCATTGTACAGTAGCCTATCAACAGACCATATTAGATAGCCAGCATCCTGACAGAGTTGGACCTGTGATTTGGCAAACCTTAGATATTGGGCCACTCGACCCCGCTGACCCGAGGAGCACGTGTGGTGTCGTGTGTAAAGACGCGGGCCTCAGTATTTCTGTCGCCTCACTGGCACACGGCTTGGACTTTCCATAACAACCAGGTCCTGTACAGGCAGCTGGCGCTGACAGGCACTCCCAGGTCATAAGTCTAATGATATCAGAACAGATCATTTGCAAGTGTCAGAAATTGATAGGTGTTTTGACACCGCTATGCGTGGCTCTACATCGATTAACTGAAGTGAATATTGTTATTTCTGTTCACGGCCATCAGATTTGGGTATTTTTTTTAAAAAGATGATAGGTACCTACTTTAGGAAGGAAACTTAGGGAGGATGAGTTATTTTATTATAGGCCATTTTCACCTACAGCAACATGCGTTCTGTGGGGGAGGGGGGGGGGGGGGCGTGTACCCCCCCTTGTTGGGACTCCAGCTCGTAGTAGACATAGCTCACATGTGCTCATGCGTGTCCCAATGGAGATGGTATTTCTTTCATGCTATTCAAGAAAGGGGCCTACAAATCTAAAACGTCATCTCTGGTTTTAACATCATTTTTTAGTCAGAGGAATAAAAAATAGGTTGTTGTTATTTTGAAGAGATTATATATAATCAACATTTCATAGTATGGCAGTTTTATTTAAATGTATATAAATCAGTTATAGAGGCTTGATGGAAATGCCAAAGTCTGAAAAGTTTGGTAAAATAACTTGCATCTAAACAGGCAAAACCCTTTGATTTGGTCAGGCATTATGCCTTTGAAATGAGATCAGTTTCAAGTTGCGCTTTAAAAGCCCTTTTGTCCTAAGGAGGTCCCTGCATGCTATTTAGGTAAAGGAGTGGTGATAATATACAGTTTGCATACCGCTGGCGCCAGGCTGACTAGCTGTGTATCTGAGTGACTGAGTTCGGATCCTGGCAATTACTGCTTCCTTCTTAAAGGACCCGCTGCTGTTGCTCTCCTTCCCCCTGGGCTCTGCAGCCAGGTCAGCCCTGCACAGAGTTCTCCCCCTTTGTTTTTTCCTTCTTTTCAGTTTTTCTCTCTATTTCCTCTCCATTCAACACTGAAGATGGTGTTTACAGAGCTTAAAATACAAACGTAGAAAACTATTGAGAAACTTATTTTTTTTACCAGGCTTCTGGTTTTTCTTAACTTTGTTCAGCTGTTTTGTTGTTCAGCACTTGCACTGGCATGCTAGCTTTTGCTTTTAATGAAGAAGGGGTAGGAAGAAAACATTTTTCTAACGGAATTTATAAGCCATTTATAAACATATGACTATATATTGTAGATTAATTTCATATGTTTAGAATATGGTGGCTAAATGAATCCTTAACCAACAAAATGACTGAATACCATGGTCAAATAATGCTTTGTAGTGAGTGTGTTTATCTCAAGACAAAAACATGAACCTCCTTCATAATATCACACTCCATGTATATGCAGAGCATGTCTTGCATATGACTTTGAGTTTTGAACATTGACTGTGAGAGTATACGAAGTGTTTTACTGATTTGACTACTGATAATAGTCTGAAATACGGTCTGGAACTGCTCATGTGGTTTCTGTTAAGGGTAATACACATTACAGAAACCTCGTCGTGAGGGCAGGTCCTCTTGTGTCAGGTTATTGACATGCATTTTTTTGTGTTCCAGAGTCACCCCCACCCCCATATTCAAGGCTTTCCCCCAGCAAAGAACACAAGCCACTGGGTAAGTTAGAGACATGCCACATGCCTCTCCTGTTTACATGGTACCATCTCCTGGTACTGGTGGTCTATTAATGTGCTATTTGCTAATGTCTCTTAACTTTTACCACCAAAGCAAAATGTTTGACCTTTGTCATTTGCTGTACCAAAGCAGCTATAATGACAAACTGCATCATACTCATTCTTCATAATGAAAGATATGTGCAACCAGGCCGAGTAGTGTAGCACATTCTACGGACAGTCTCTGATTAAACTCCTGGCTCGGACATAGTTCCAGAGAAGCAGGAATTAAACAACATGAAGAATGTTAATGGTGGTAATTAGGCACAGTGGCTGAGTGGGAATCTTTGCAGAATGTTTGAGCTCAGACTTCGGCCAGCGACCGGCAGAATGTTAGCATGCCAGAGGGCTCCTGTGTGGGATGTGTGTGGGGAGGGCTGGAGGCTGACCGGGGAGGGGGTGGGGGGGGGGTCTAGGGGGGGCTAGGGGGCGGGCAGGCTGAGCTGAGGGAGGCCTCACCGGGCCCAGGGCCTGCAGGACTGGCTGCTTGGTCATCTACCTCTACTGGGCTAAAGGTCACACTCTTCGAAGGGCCAGAAGGAAGCTGTTGTTACTGATGTTGACTTATTTCTTTTTTGGTTGACAAGCACCTAAACTGGCAGTGCAGTTAAGGGAGGACACACTTTTTGATACCAAGCTTTTTATTGAGCTCTAGAGGGAATCAGGGCTGAGGGAAGATGTGACGGGATGAGACGTTCACTCTCTCCAATCCGCTCTCTCTCTCTCTCTCTCTCTCTCTCTCTCTCTCTCTCTCTCTCTCTGTCCTCAGACCTGTCAGACTCCACATTGTCTTACACTGAAATGGAGGCGGCCAGCTCACCAAACGTCACACCAGGGGAATTCTCAGGTGAGTGTGTGTTCCTCCACCATCGCCAGGCTTCCAACACTCCTTCAGCTGTATAAGGCCACCTCATGAAATAGTCCCATATGTGAGGTTCCGTATATCAGAGGATAAACTACATGTTCAGCCATATTAAGTCTATTGGTCTATTGGTGGTCTTTGGGTATGAGAGTGTTTTGGAAATGTTTGAAGTAAACATATCAAAACGTTTGAGCCATGAAACAACAACCTTTGCTATTTTCGGGCCTGCTTATTAGTGTGTTAGAAATTATAACTTCCAACAGAGAGCTCCCTCTTAAAACAAAATATGTTGCCTTTGATGGCTTTGTGTCCATGTGTGTGTGTGTGTGTATGAGAGAGAGTGCGTGTGTGTGAGTGTGCGTGCGCGTATGTGAAGGTGCGTGCGCGTGTTTATGCGTGCATTTGTGTGGGTGTGTTTCCAACGCGAACAACTCTCAGCATGAATAATAGGCGCTATGAATCATACTCTTCTTATCGCAGTCCTCCTCCGGCTCACCCAGACTGCACATATTTAGATTCGGGGATAATAAGTTACAGATCTGCCGGGGTCGTGTGGAGTATTGCATCAGCGTGTTTGGCTTTAAAACGGTCAAACCGCAACCAGTATAAAGAAAGCATTTTCTGCTCTCTCGATAGTCTATATAAGCCCTGAGTGTGTTTGGATGAATGCACCAACTTTGCAGGTAATTTATTTTTGATGTTGTGCTTAACTCCTCCTCGTTTAAGGCTATTAGGAGCAGTGCGTCCCGGGGAGAGAAAGCAGTCACTGTGCGCGTGCTGCACAGGTTCAGTGGGGCGTGCGTATCGGCCACAAGGCTGGCCTCCCATCCCCTGCTTTTCTTTCTGAAATATTTGAGTGGGATCAAACTGTAATAAGATCCAAGCTCACTCAGAAACACACGCACACACACACACGCACGCACAGAGCTTTAGCCAGGCTGTAAGTAGGCTGTGGGGAGTGGGGGCGTGCTCGGGGAGGAGGGGGGGGGGGGGTCGGCTGTGGGGAAATCGGAGTTGCTCCTGTGAATGGGGGCCGCACCAAAGGAAGAGGGGAGAAACAGTCCCGTCCTCTGATTTGAAATGAAACACTCCCTTCTCATGGCGGAGAGTCAACATGCCTCTCTCTTAAAACTGGAACCACGGGGCGCATGCACAGCGTCAGGCTAGCGCGGGGCGGGGAATCGGAGCTCTCGTTTTTTTTTGGGGGGGGGGGAGGGGGAGCAGCATTTCCTGTGCTCGGGGGCTGCCGTGGCGTGCCACCGAAGCCTGGACGCTGAGCAGCTGACACAGCTACCTGGCAGTGAAGCATGGGGCCAGTCGGGCTCCCAGGTCTGCCCCCTGCCCCCCCCCCCGCCCCCCTTCTTCACAGGCACACATGCTGTCACCACCTCAGCGTGCCCCCCGCAACACTCCCTGAGTCAACAAATGAGGGGGCTTGTCAGAGCGCGCACCACAATACCCCAGAGACTGCGGCGGGGGAGGGATGATGGAGACGCGCGGGCCGTCTATTTCCTCCCTCTGAGCGCGGGGTAGTAGAAGGCCACGCCCACTCGCCCGCTCAGATGGGAGAAGTGGACTCCATGCTGGATCTTCACCTACACTGGGGTGTTATAGTTTGCCTTGAGAAACCTTGTGTGTTGACCCTCTAGAGAGACAGACCCTGAGAGACCGCTCAAAGAGAGAGAGAGAGAGAGCAGCACTACCATGACCAAAAGGCCTCTCTAAACTGCCTGCTACAGTATGTTCTCCAGTAATCTACATCATACAATTGGTTAGATTATCCGATTTAGCGTATATCGGTCAGCCCTGAATTGACACAGACCGCGCCCCCCCCCCCCATTCATAGCTCTGGCAAAGTCTCAGAGAACCAGATGATAGAGTGAGAGAGAGACAGAGAGAGAGAAGCTGTAACAAGAGTATGTGGTCTCTCCACCCTCATGCAGGGACAAGTAAATCTCTTAAAAGCAGAGCTGGGGGGCTCTGGGTGGGTGGGGGGGGGGGTAATGTGCAGCCCAGGGCTACAGAAATACCCACTCCAAACATTCCGTCTGTCAGACAATGGCAGAAACACATATGGGAACTGGTCGGTTTGGTAGAGAAGCCCGCTCCACCACTTGAAGGAAGAAATATCAGGCTTTCTTTAAGAGAACAGAAACAGCTCCCACTTCTGCAATTTCCAAATGATTTAGTGTCACTTTGTGATATGAGGCAAAAGCCGACGGATTTATTTACATGCCCCGAAAACATAGTGTTATTATGACTACAACCGACACTTGACCTCTGCCTTGAAGAGGGCCGTCCTGCCCCCCTTTCCCAGTGTGTACGTGTGAGAGCTGCGCCCGCGTCTGCCTCTCTGTCTGGATGCACACCTGTTTCCTCAGGCCTGGGTCTGGTCGTGTGGACATCACAGCGCCGCCCTTTGAAGCAGGTCTCATTGCTTCCTGTATGGCCATCTGAGGGGGAGGCTTTGCCCCCCCTTACGTGCCGACTTTATTATGCCAATCACATTGTCTCTGACTTTGGGGACTCTTTATGTGTGTATTACGACACCTCTGGTACACGTGGCCTGTCATGAGAGGGGCCTTACAAGCCCGAAGGAAGATATTAGTGGGACCTATACGAAGGGGAGGCGTCGCTTCAGACATGTCTGATACTGGGTGGTAGTAGAGTAGCAAAGGAAAAGAGCTGGGATCGAAGTCCAAAAGCGCTTTCAGCTTGAGCGTTCTTGTTCTGATTCAGAATGATTACTAGAAAGGGTGCTTAGAGAGCACAGGCCTCCGTACATGAATGTGTTTTGTTGGTGTAACTGAGTTGAAAAAGTCACGCCTCAGTATACAGTATATGTAATAGCCTAACACAGGATCCAGGCTAAGAAACTGTATTTTTTTCTAATACCATGTTTATCTCATGAATCAGAGATTATTTTGCTGTGCATAGAAAGATATTGATAATAGTGTTTGCTTAAACAGCAATTAAATACATTTGATATATGATCTATCTATCTAGAACTGATTTGACTCATTGTAACGAAGAGCCCAAGTCTTATAATAATAAATAATAATTAACAAAATAAAAAAACTTCACCTGGATTAGAATCTAGGTCTCCTGATTATGAGAGCAGTGCCTTATCCACTCAGCCGCCAAGAAATATTGTTTACCTGGCAGAAAATGTAAATATGGGAAGAGAAATGAAGAGAAATGGCCAAGCTTTGTTTGAATTCCTGTATCCACCCAGTGATTCAGGTAGCATATGATTTATATGTAATACCACAGGATCCAGGCTGAGAAAAATGCAGTCAGTGTCTATCTGATTTGTTTCTCATGAATCAGATATTTTCTTTTACATGTACTGAAAGATAATATTGTTTGCGAAAACAACAAATACAGGTGCATACAAAAAAAATTGAATATTGTCAAATAGTCCATTATTTTCCATAATTTAATTCATTCATGTATTCTAGATCCATTACACAAAGTGAAATATTTCAAGCCTTTTTTGTTTGAATCTTTATGATTATACAGTATGTTCAGTATGTTCATTTATACACTCAATACTTAGTCGGGGCTCCTTTTGCACACATTACTGCATCAATGTGGAGCATGGCATGGAGGCGATCAGCCTTGAAATATTTCACTTCATGTGTAATGAATCTATAATATATGAAAGTTTCACTTTTTGAATTAAATTACAGAAAATAAATAAATCATTTCCACAATATTCTAATTTTCTACGATGCACCTGTACATAACTTTGATATATATCTATAGCTGAATTGACATTCTAACAAAGAGCCAACCTTGGAAAAAAATCTTCATTGGGATTAGAACCCTGGATTCCCAATTTTAAGAGAAATGCCTTTATAAACTCAGCTACCAGGCAATACGATCAACTTTGAAGGAGACATAAAGATGAAGTGAAGGATATGGTCCAAGTATGGCCAAGTTTTGTTTTAATTTTTATTAGTGTATCCGTCCAGTGATTGGGATCAGCTCCAAAGCTGAATGGGTTCTAAGTTGGCCCATGCTACATCCCTCCACCAAGTTTCATGAAAATTGCTCTGGAAGTTTTTGCATAATCCTGCTAAAGAACAAACCAGACCAGTGTCCAGCCCTGTCAGTGTCCATCCCTGTCAGACCAGTGTCCAGCCCTGTCAGACCAGTGTCCAGCCCTGTTAGTGTCCATCCCTGTCAGACCAGTGTCCAGCCCTGTCAGACCAGTGTCCAGCCCTGTCAGACCAGTGTCCAGCCCTGTCAGACCAGTGTCCAGCCCTGTCAGACCAGTGTCCAGCCCTGTCAGACCAGTGTCCAGCCCTGTTAGTGTCCATCCCTGTCAGACCAGTGTCCAGCCCTGTCAGACCAGTGTCCATCCCTGTCAGACCAGTGTCCAGCCCTGTCAGACCAGTGTCCAGCCCTGTCAGACCAGTGTCCAGAGCGTCCAGTGGTATCATCGTCTAGCACCGGCAGGCCCACCAGAGGACGTGTCCTCCTCAATCAACCCTCTGGAATGTGTCAACATCACACTCACGTTTGCGCGGTTAGTGTGAGGAAAGCTCCCAGCGTAGTCAGGCGACTCTCGGAGTGAACCCGGTCACCTGGAGGAGGACTGACCTGGAGGCCACACACTGTTATTGTCCTCTCTCCTCACTTCCCTCCTTTCCTCTCTGTCCTCAGAAAGTAGGAAAATTGGAAGGAAATGATGGAAAGATGTGAGGTTGCCAGACCTAGAGGACACAGTGTGCTTCAGCTCTGGCCTGGAGAGGGTGGGGGGGGCGCGGGGGGGGGGGGGGGGGCGCCGGCAGGTAGTCAGAGCCGACATCCAGTAATGATACTCTCCTCTCCCCCCCCTGGTCTGGTCTGGAGGTAAGGCCACCGCAGTCTCTCTGGCGTCCCCCTGTCTCGGACCGGCCTGTCAGTGGTCCAGCGGGATATTGACTCCTCTGTCTGCGCAGAGCTCTCATTGTTCCACGCAGCAGAGCCAGGCTGGAAGAGACGGACGGCAGGACTTCTGTATCTGTCCTGTGGGCCCGAGCGCCCGGCACCGAGCGCTCCAAATGCCCGTCAGTACGACGAGCATCATCTAGAGATGCGGGGAAGATGTTTCTTTTGTTTTTCTTTAGAGATGTAGGTCTGTATGTCTTGGACCTTCAAATGTGCACGCGCGCGCGCACACAGACACGCACGCGCACACACACATGCGTGCACACACACACATGTCTGGGAGCTCTCATCTTGATCACAGCATGCTTGTAGTTGACATCAGGGGCAGTTCACAGCTTTGCCCCCATTTTCACAGTGTGTGTGTGTGTGTGTGTGTGTGTGTGTGTGTGTGTGTGTGTGAATGCACAGAAATGCATGGAAAAATTAAACATTGTGATCAAAGCATGTGATGCTGCTTTTGTTTAGAACTGATTAGATTGGATCCATAGATGTGGAGCTCTGGAGGCATGTGATTCGTCCGCCAGGCTGACTACATGGCGTGCTGACATCTCAAAATAGATAGACTTCAGATTTCTCTTAAACCTCTTGGGTTCAGCCCATGGAGCACTCTGGCTCTTATAAAAGTCCTGGAGGTTTCTGCGCTCTGCTTTCATTTGTGCTCTTATATTGTCCCCACTGAGGTAAACTGGGATGCTTGGGTGACATCATCATGAAGTTGACATCATTTACAAACACGCCCAAATGCACAGCTAGCTAACGGACGAACGTTGAGGTTAAAATCATCTCAGACGACACAGGAACCGCTGCATGCAACAGAATACTTCGGCTGCCGCCCACGGCAACCTCCAGCCCCGTTGAACAGTATTGTGTCAAGTGTCTTGTCATAGTATACTACTCACTTGTTGGCCGTTTCTATTAAAAGCCGCCATTGTCCTGCTCGCGCTCACTTCTGCCCCTCCGACCGACCCTACAGTACTAAACCTAACCCTACAGTACTTACCCTAACCCTACATTACATTACTAACCCTAACCCTACATTACCAGCCGAAGCCTACATTATTAACCCTAACCCTACAGTACTAACCCTACATTACTAACCCTACAGTACTAACCCTAACCCTACATTACTAACCCTCACCCTACATTACCAGCCCAAAGCCTACATTACTAAACCTAGCCCTACAGTACTCACCCTAATCCTACGGTACTAACCCTAACCCTACGGTAATAACCCTAACCCTACATTACTAACCCTAACCCTACGGTAATAACCCTAACCCTACATTACTAACCCTAATCCTACGGTAATAACCCTAACCCTAAATTACTAACCCTAACCCTAAATTACAAACCCTAACCCTACATTACTAACCGTAATCCTACAGTCTGCTACGCTGCACAGTCCTAAAAGACACACACAGCACCTACAGAGTGACAACTCTATCAGTCAGTGCCATGTTTCCCTCTAACCCCCCCGGCCTGTCAGCTGATGCCCCCCTACCCCCATCCCCCCAGCCAGCCTGCCAGCTCAGCCAGACTCCGGTGCGGTACGGTGCAGGCCTCCCCCTCCAGGCCGGCTGGCATGGGGCCTCGTGTTTCCACCGCAGCCCAGCGCCTGGCCAGAGACCTGGCCGCCCACACTCCCTCAGGAGCGCCCGGTGCTCCAGGATACGGGATGTGGAACTAATGTGACTCCAGTACTTCCACCCCTGCCTCCAGAAATCAGGTTTTTGCGGATTGTTTATTTGAGGGGAAGGAGGCCTCAGACAAACATCCTGTTTTAAAAAGCTGCCCGGGTTTTTGTAGCAGGCGGCGTTAGCAGGAGAGCGGTGAATTGCCCCCTTTGACGGCCGGGGGGGTTGCGGGGGTGGCGGAGGAATGTTGAAAAAGAGGGCCAGCGTCTTGTCTCGGGGGCTGGGAGCAAGGGGCTCCCCTGACGCGTTTGCGGTGTCCAGTTTGGGGCGGGGGGGGTGTAACGCTACATCCTGAGGGGTCTTGTGTTCCGTGCTGCTCGCCACCGTTGTGAAGAGCCTCTGTACCAGCAAGTTCTCTCTCTCAAGTATCTGTTCCTGTCCTGGGAGGCCGGCTTCCGTTTCCCCTTACGTAACACACGCACAGAGAAAAATGAGAGAGCCATTGATAACAGAGATAAGGTTGTTTTTTTGTTTTTCCATTCCTCAGCATTGTTAGGGTGCGTCAGTAATGCATTTTTTTGTGTGTCAGAGGTTAGCGACTGAGAATATGAATTAATAACCTCACATTGTGTTGCTGTGTCTTGCATTGAATTGGTGTCGGCAGGCTATCTCTAAGTTACTCTATGCCCGTGTGTGTGTGTGTGTGTGTGTGTGTGTGTGTGTGTGTGTGTGTGTGTGTGTGTGTGTGTGCGTGCGTGCATATTTGTGGAGCTGCTATGAGATATGGTGGATATTATATCAGGATCTGTTGTTTGTTCTTCAGGATTTCTAGATGCGAGGCATTTGAAGGGCTGGGTTTGATCAGAGCGTAACGTTTGTCCAATATCATCTCCTCACACTGGACTGTCTGTTTCCTGTAGGCGCACTGCCATAGATACCATACCAAACTGCCAGATAGAAGTCTGCTTCTCTTTTCTTATTTTGTCATTTTTGTCTTATATATCTTATCTTATCGAACAATAGATATGTTTGTCACACGAGACCTCTAAGAGGTAGAACATTCGTTTTTCTGTGTGTGCACAGCGTGGGTCTGCGGGACAGCTAGCTAATGTTCAGCCTGGCGGCGTCAGGCCTGTGTTGGCGGCGTCTGCGCCGGCGAGGTAACGTGACCTCTACCTGGGGTATGAGAGCCACGCTAATCTACTGCGCGCGGGACGAGAGGCCCCGGAACCCCTGGAAGAGTCAACAGAAACCGGCTCTGTGGCGGCCGGGGGCGCCTGTTTGCTTGGCCGCCTCGTGCCAGCCCAGCATGGTGCCAGTCCTGGCCGCCGGACAGCTGAACGACTCCCAGGTGAAGACTCAGATAGGGTTTGTCCAACGCCCGGCGTGCGGTGAGACCGAGCGTGGGCCGGGCTGTTATTCCGACTGTAGGACATTCTGAAATGGTGCGCTGTGCTCAAAGGATTAGGTGGGCAGTGCTCATTCTAGGCTTAGTAACAGACTCCGTTGTGGGGTTATACCAAATTAGTTGAGAAAACAGGACATTTGCTCAGGCTATCATCTTCATCCCGTATTCTCCTTTAGCAAACACGGGGTGTGAGCTAATCCTGTCCCGGGCTCTAGGAAGGCTGATGTTGCCATCTCCTACCCCCCCCCCCCCCCCCCCCCCCCACACACACACACACACCACAGCGCCAGCCTCCTCCAATAGCGCCATTCATTCAGCTCAGGTCATGGGGTTACGGCAACAAATAAAGGCCGTGCAATGCCATTAAATATGTATGGAATGCCCAACTGTTAGTTTAGTGTTTTAGTGTGCCTCCTCTGAAGGCGGCGAGGGCGGAACAATACTCCATTTGAGCGGAGCCACTGTAAATGGGCAGCCAGGGGGAGAGAGGCGGAGCCTGCGGGGCAGCCAGGGGAGAGAGGCGGAGCCTGCGGGGCAGCCAGGGGGAGAGAGGCGGAGCCTGCGGGGCAGCCAGGGGGAGAGAGGCGGAAGAAGGTGCCAGTTGTGGACGCCGTTTTTTTTTTCCTGACCGGTTTGCCCCACAATTATAAATCCAGAGCGTGGCCTGGGGCATATGGATTTAGGCCTGTGGTCTGATTGGCTAAAATAGATTCCAGAATGTTTTTTTTTCCCCTTCCTCCCCAGAGGAACATAGACAGTTGTGCCTGAACCTGAATCTCGCCGTCAGTATTTTTAAAACTCGGAATAGCCGGCACATTCTTTTCTGCCTCCAGAATGCAGTGTGTGGATTAACTGTAGGGGCCCGTGTCATCCGACATCTCCAGCACAAGCCCTCCATTCCCACACACAGACGCAGACAGACAGATAACCCCGGGCAGAGGAAAGAGACAGGCCTGCCCTGGGGTGTGTGTGTGTGCGTGTTTGTGTGTGCGTGTGCGTGTGTGTGTGTGTGTGTGTGTGTGTGTGTTTGTGTGTGTATGTGAAACCCCCATGGTTCTAGCTGTGGCCTCATCTGACAGTACAGACACCAGGGCCAGCACACCCAAATCCTTCATTTTCTTCCAAACATTCAAAAAACAAAGTGTGTAAGGAACCTCTCCGCTCCCTCTCCCCATGTCTTTACATGAGAGAAGCTCTTACAAGAGCTTCAAAGCGGCTCCCTGCTCCCTGGGCTTTGATCTCGCTGCCGCACTCTGAACTTTAATCTGCCTGTGCTGGCTGGTGACAACAGAAAAGTAACACGATACAAGGTTGATGATGAAGTTTGTATTCATTCACTTGGCCTTTGTAGTCTTTGTGGAGAAACCCTGTTGTCCTGGGGAAACATACGTTGTGGTGTGGAGTTTGGCGTGTCTTGCTCAATGTCTTTGCTCAGTGGTCCGTCCAGGTACTGCAGAGACACACAACCTGCTGCGTCCCCTGCTGTAGTGTGTCTATTGTATGTTTTGGTGCCCTTTTTTGCCACCTGAACGTTGTTGGACATAGAACATGTTAAAATTCACATTAATATTGCATTCTGCCTGCTATCGAGTTGATATCCATATCTGTTGTGTGTTTAACTTATCTGGTGTTTGGTGTGTGCAGCTCTAAGGTCTTGGCCGGGCGGCCTAGCGTACGTGCAGTCAGGCTGTCGCTGTTTCAGGGTACGGTTTAGATTAGAGACTGGCTGGAGCTTCCCCCTCTTCCCCTCTCACTGACTGCCAGGGCATAATTTACTTAATGAAATCCTGCCATTCCCGTTAGCTGCAAGATTCTTTGCAGATGTTGACAGGGAAGGACTTTATGAATTATTGGAAATGTTCACTCCTGCATTTTTAATGAAGGTCTTTTTCTTCTGGAGAAACAGGGGAGTTGTCGGAGCGGGGGAAACAGTTGTCTTTGTTTGGGGGGGGGGGGGGCGGCGGTGTCCGGGTGCTCGCGCTGACGGAGTGTGGCTTACAGCACAGCGAGTGTTGTGATTGAAACAGAACCTCTCCTGCCACATTATCCTGACAGAACACATTCTCCTCACAGACTCTGATCCGCTGGCCCGATCAATAGGAAGCCATTGTTTGAATGGCGGCCATGTCCATCACTGCTACTCCGCCTCCCTGGCCAATGGAAACCCAATACGCACCTTTCGCCTTAAATTAGTCAGACTAATATAACGGGTAATAATGGAGTTCCTTGTTATTGTTCACTTGAAACCAGGTTCTCAGCGTTAGAGGGATATGGAACTTACCACAGCTGGTTTCTCCCCAGACTGAGGGGCTTGATGTCTTAGAAACTGCAACATACAATCCTTCATGATTCATGATTCAATTCATACTTTTTGTAGGTACTTTGAAATGTGTTTATAGAGTAAGTAAACATGTTTGCCTTGATTAAAAAAAAATATATATATATATATTTTGCCAACTGTTGTCATTCACAGTTTTGGTTGAATTTAGTAACTTAGAATACATTCAGTCCTTCGTAATTCTGATGTTGAACATTTAGAAAGTAGAGGATTGACTTGCTCGGTGGAGCCGATATGTCCCTGAACTCTGGATGTATGGAAGTGTGATTGGAGGACAGAGAGCCCCTCCCCCAACTGGTCCTAACCAGAGTAGGAAGTCGGGAGGTGGGGGAGCTCAGGAATGTGCGGGGTCTACTCTACAGAAACGCTCCAACACACTTGGCCCTAACCTCCTTCTTCCACACACACACACACACACACACACACACACACACACACACACACACACACACACACACACACACACACACACACACACACACACACACACACACACACAGGCACACCAAGAGGCCGGAGGAGTGTGTGAAAGGCCACAGCCACCCAGCAGGATTCTTTTAGTGTCGTACTTCAGGTGCTCTGCTGCTTGTTCTCTCAGACACCGCCGACCTCTCGGTTGACCTCTTGCTGGACATGGAGACATGGAATTCTCCAATAATCTCCAGGTCACATGACAGAGGCTCTCCCGTCCTGGACATTCGCATTCGACATCTCTCGCGACGTCAGCGCGGTGAAGGAAACTTGGGAGGAAATGAGCAGCACATTCACTTCCTCCTCCTCTCCTGAAGGAGGAGAGACTCGCCGGCCCAGACGGCCCCTTCCATACCAGCCTCCGCTGGCTTCCTGTGCTTTTTACACCCCCTCTGCTTTATTGATCTGATGTATGGATTGTGTTAGTTATCTGCTGTCGAGGGCGTGGTAATGTGTCTCCCTGAAGGAGAGCTGAGACAGAAGCAGAGGGAAAGTGGAGAGGAAAGCAGATGACCAGCCGGACCACTGTGACCGGGCCTGGTCTGGC
>NC_140251.1:9484548-9504548 GCF_949987555.1 Borostomias antarcticus
GGTGTTTGTTGTCAGACCTGATGTTCTGGCTTTGATACTCCTAATTCCCCAATCACAGCGGTGAGAGAGAAATTAGGTTTTCCGTGGTTTCCATGGGGTTCCCTCCATGTTTTGGAAATCAACAAATGTTCTGTGTTGGAGTTAAGGCTTGTTAAATATCTCTGCTTACCGTGCGATTGTACCGCGCCATGGGGAACATGCAAATACGGATGACGTGCAAGGCTGAAACCTACAGAATTTGTCAGTGTGTGTGTGTGTGTGTGGGGGGGGGGGGTTATATGTGTTGAGTTAGGAAACCTGTAGCCTGCAGACGTGGGAAAATCAAACACAGAACAGTCTTATCACAGGACCGCCCCCCCCCCCCCCCCCCACCTCCCTTCTGATAGCTAGCTGCCCTGCTCATGACCTAGGCTGTTTGTTCTGAGGCCTGCCTCTGTTCATCTGTGCTAGTCTCCAAAGACATTACAGTTTTGAATGGTACGTTATGTATAACTTGGCCTGTGTTTTTGTTGTGAGTTTGTACGGACTCGGTCGTCGTCTGCGGGTGTCGGCTCCCGAGGTCAGAGGTCGGAGTCGAGGTCTGGGGTAAGGACAGGAAGAGGAAGTGACGCAGCAGCAGCATAGGTGTCTCAGTCCCTGCCTGAGACTGACGCTAAGAGGAGAGGCTTTTGAGAATAATAACAATAATAACATGCGCTACTTCTCTAATGGGTAAACGGAGCTGTTAAAAGGTGACGAGGTTAAATGGATGCAGAGCTGAGTAATTGCTCCCAGCCTCTCCTGGCTCCTCCTTGAGTGGCCCTCAGAAAACGCAGCGGAGCCAGAGACTAACGGACAACTGGCATCAACAGTCACCCAAGCAGCCATCCTCTGCTACTGGGGCTCAGTTGAGCTGAGTCGATCCAGATTCAAGGCAAGGCAAGGCAAGTTTATTTGTATAGCACATTTCAGCAACAAGGCAATTCAAAGTGCTTTACATGAAACATTAAAAGCAAGATAAGGTGCAAGAAACACATTATAAAAGGACATTTAAAACAAAATGCAGGACAAATAAAATAAAAGTTCATTAATATTTCTGATTAAACTTGAACGCTTAGTGGAAAAAGTATAAATACTATGCTGCAGACTGTTAATCTGAACCTTGAAGAGATTTATTATCTGAAGTCTGGGCGGAACAAAAGTTGGAGGACATGAGAGAGGTAGAGGGGGAGAGAGAAAGAGAGAGAGACAGAAAGAGAGAGAAAGTGAGAATGTTGGCCAGAGTTGCAGTGAAGGGCCATACTGTAGATGCTGTGGTAATTTTGTCCAAACACACAGGGCACACAGGAGAGATGGAACTGTTTTGTCAAGGAGTGAGTTTTACTGTTTTGTTAAGGAGATTCTAGTGAGTTCTATTGTTTTAAGAAGATTCTCCCCTCGTAGCCCCTCTTTTCTCCTGACACAAACACGTTGTTGCCGAGCGAAACCGGTTCCAGCCAAAACACACATTCCGTTGAAAAACACAAACACAGTCTGATATTCTCCTCAGTCCAAACAGGCTGTATGTGTGCACAGGCACACGTAGACTTCTAACACAACAGCACCGCCACAGGAAAAGGCCTGGCTGGCGTAGTTGTCCACATTATCTTCCCCTGCCGCAGCTCAGCCGTGAGCTACATCTCTGACCTTTGACCTGCTCGTTCCTGCCCCTCACGGCTGCGCTGCCACTGCTCTCTCTGGTCCACGTGTGAAAACTAGAGACCGTCGACCAAACGGTTTTTATTCCTCTCATCGGGAGAGGAGACGAAAAGCCATTTGGCCTTTGTGTGTATGTGTGCACAGTTTGTGTGTATGTGTGCATAGTTTGTGTGTATGTGTGCACAGTTTCAAAGGGAGTTTACCTTGATGTGTGGGCTCCGTTTGATTGGAGAATATAGCGGGCCATAAACAAGTTGAGGCTGCGTTCTTTGTGTGGCCGGCCGGGCCGTGAGGCAGTAAAAGCTGAACAGGGAGTGGAGGAGCTGGAGTATGGAATTCACTAATGGCACATGCATGTGGGGGCCCCTGAAGAGAGGGGGTCATTTCAGCCATCAGACTGCAGAGCGCAAACACACAGAGAGCCTGTCTGCAGCTCCTTCTCTCACTCACTCACTCACTCACTTCCCCTCCCTCTCCCTCCCCTCTCTCCCTCTCTCACTCGCTCTCTCTCCCTGTCTCTCTCACTCTTTCTCTGTCTCTCTCCCTCTCTTTCTCTCTCTCTCTCTCTCTGTCTCTCTCTCTCCCTCGCCTGGTCTCTGTAATCCGTGAACCACCAGGATTTTCGTCAACGCTTTCCTAACCTTTGTATAAACATTGCTAGTGCGAATCATTCAGGAGGTCAGAGAGGGGCTTGTATGACGGGGGGGTTTGTGAGGCAGTTTGTTGCTGTGCGGAGCGATGCTGCTCCACCTTCAAGGCGTTTGTTAATGGTGCGGGCGGTCATTAAGCCTGAGAGCAGGGCCAGTGAAAGGAATGGGGCCACAGGGCCGGGCTTTAAATCCTCTGCGCCAATAGACTCTCTGAAGCAAAATAATGGCATCACTCTGTGTGTGAGTTAATGGGAGCTGATAGCATGAAGGCCGGCAGGTCAGCGGGTCACGGGCTTGTGCTAAGTTGTCAGGGAGCTGAATGCCGTCCCTTGGCCCGCAGCGGGGGGGAGGGTGGGAGGAGACCCCCTGCCTGCTCCTCTCCCTGCCCCCCCCGCATCCCCCCTCTCCCTGCTCCTCTCCCTGCACCCCCCCCCCCCCCCAACCTCCTGGAATGTGGGCTAGAGGAGAGAAAGGGGGGGAAGAGCCGCCCCCCCCCCCCCCACACACACACACCACTCTACCTACACACCACCACTCCACATACACATACTCTTCAGAGTCAGAAACCGTTTATTGCCATGTAGTTTTTCAACATGCTAGGAATTTGCTTTCAGTCCTGGTGCATAACATGGAGACAGCCTTGGACAGGGTGCAGGGACGAGACAGGACAGTGCAAAGACAGGACAGTGCTAATGAGCAACACAGAATACTAGTGCAAATAGGATAAGATAAGAAACAATATACAAAGTGTAGTGCGGTCAGTGTGTGTGTATAGTGTAATGTGTATGTGAGTGTGTGTATATTGTGTGTGCGGTGTGATATGTGAGTGCGGCGTGTGTACAGTACATTCGATGGTCATGTGCAAGTGTGTCTCAACCATGGCGGGGTCCGGAGTGGGGCAGGGGGGTGAAAGAGGGGGACACCAGCCATTTCTGAGGCTGGTGGTGGTGGGGAAGAAGCTGCCTGTGGCATGCGGGAGTGCGCTCCTCAGGAGTTCCCCACCACCAACCCACCACCCCCTCTGGCCTCCACCCTCCCCTGTAGTCCCACCACAACTGTGAATATGAGAATATCTGTAGTCCTACCACAACTGTGAATATGAGAATATCTGTAGTCCCACCACAACTGTGAATATGAGAATATCTGTAGTCCTACCAAAACTATGAATATGAGAATATCTGTAGTCCTACCAGAACTGTGAATATGAGAATATCTGTAGTCCTACCAGAACTGTGAATATGAGAATATCTGTAGTCCTACCAGAACTATGAATATGAGAATATCTATAGTCCTTACTAGAACTATGAATATGTGAATATCTGTAGTCCTTACTAGACCTATGAATGTGAATATCTGTAGTCCATACCAGAACTATGAATATATGAATATCTGTAGTCCTTTCTAGAACTATGAATGTGTGAATATCTGTAGTCCTTACTAGAACGCACTAGAATATATGAATATGTGTACCCGCCTTCACCAGGGTACCTGAGCACATCTTGCACCTGCGTGGATGTGTGTGTGTGTGTGCGTCCACTGAACCCAGTGGCCCGCCTAGCGAGCTGTAACTCCCGGGACGGGCTGAGCGTCGTCAGTGACAACAGACTGCAGCCATGATGCTAAATTAAGCTGATTTATGATGCAAAGAGCTGCATCTCACCAAGAGGTTCCTCTCATCTGTTGATTTTTCATCTATATTGTTTTCCGATACACACAGACCTTCTAAACAGATCTTGAAGATCGATCTAGATTATCGATTTGACTTGTCAATAACTTTTGAGTAGTCACACATCATGTTTGAGTGAAGCATTTATACCAGCCAGGAGAGCAGCAGGGAGTAATCACAAAGAGAGAGAGAGAGAGAGGTTAGTCAGTCTCTAGTTTCTGTGTGGTGCCCCCACGAGGCAGTGTGAGGAAGTGCAGGGGGGTCTGGTGGTCCGTCCCCTGGTCTGACCTTCCCGCGCCCCCACCCCTCCAGATATCTATTGCAACCTATGTGTGTGTTTGTGTACGTGTGTGTGTGTGTGTGTGTGTGTGTGTGTGTGTGTGTGTGTGTGTGTGTGATAGAGAGCATGTGTGTGCGTGCAGCCTGTGTGCAGTGGTATTTATACAAGGCTTAGATTTCAATACAAGGCCTCCTCCTTTATTTATAGATGAGACATCTGCTGGAGACAATAAAAAGAGATGGCTAATCCCTTTAAACTTAATCCTTCCTTTTTACTGACCCTGTTTGCTTTGCTTTATGTTTGGTTTAATAACCATTTCTCTCTTCCTCTCTCTCTCACCTTCTCCCTCTCTCCCCCTCTCTTTCTCTCTCTCTCCCTCTCTCTCTTTCTCTCTCCCTCTCTCTCTCTTTCTCTTTCTCTCTCTCCCTCTTTCTCTCGCTCTCTCTCTCTCTCTCTCTTCCTCTCTCTCCCCCTCTCTCTCTTTCTCTTTCTCTCTCTCTGTCTCTCTCTGTCTCTCTCTCTGTCTCCCCGTGTATGTTTCCTCCAGATGCCAGTATGTCGCCTGACGCCCCCAAGCAGAGCCAGTGGTGCAACGTGGCGTACTGGGAGCACCGGACGCGCGTGGGTCGCCTCTACTCCGTGTACGAGCGCTCGGTCAGCATCTTCTACGACCTACCTCAGGGCACGGGCCTCTGCCTGGGCCAGCTCGGCCTGCCTCAGCGCAGCGCCGCCGCCCAGCGCGCCCGCGGCAAGATCGGCTACGGCATCCTGCTGAGCAAGGAGCCAGACGGCGTGTGGGCCTACAACCGCAGCGAGCACCCGGTCTTCGTCAACTCGCCCACGTTGGACGCGCCCGGCGGCAGGAGCCTGGTGGTGCGCAAGGTGATGCCGGGCTACTCCATCAAGGCGTTCGACTATGAGCGCTCATGCCTGCTGAGGCGGCGGGCGGCCGCGGGCCCAGCGGACCTGCCGGACGGGCCCTTCGACCCCAACAGCGTGCGCATCAGCTTCGCCAAGGGCTGGGGCCCCTGCTACTCCAGACAGTTCATCACTTCCTGCCCCTGTTGGCTGGAGATCCTGCTCAACAACCACAGATAACACACAGCCTCCACACGGACCCCTCAGACTATCCCAAATATCATCTACCTAGATTTAATATAAAGTTTTATATATTATATGAAATATATATTATACTTGTAAATACGGAGTCATTTTTACAATGTAATTATTTATGTATGGTGCAATGTGTATATGGACAAGAGGAAAAAAACGGAAAATGCACTTTGGCTTATATATTATATATATATATATATAAATATATATAAATATATATAAAGATAAAGAATCTTTCAATACCAATTTGAGAAATTATACAGCAAAAATAGGATGAGCCTGGTTTTGGTGTATAGTTTTCATATACTATTAATATCCAGACAAAAAGCTAACACCATTCACACATTGATAATAAAGTATTCGCATAATATTTCTCCTTGCTTTGTGTGTTATTGACTTGTCACTGTATCGAACATGACTGCCACTTGCATGATTGTGATCATTATCTGTTGCTAGGTCATTTAAGAGTATGAATGAAGACTATTAGTATGTTGTGATGGTCCTTCAGGCTTTCTCTGAGACACCAATCTGGGGCACAGATGACATTAAGATCAAAGAGGAGCTTTGCCCCGCTAGCTTCCTCCCTCTGAACCACAGCAGGAAATGACAAGAGGGTGCACGTTAGACGGGCTGTGTTGACCAGGAATGCCAGGATGTTAACAGCTTGTCATACTTATAAAGGAGCTGGGGGACCGTGAGGGCCACGCCAGTCTCAGGACAACCTGGAGTGCAGAGCAGCAGACGAAGAGATGGCTCTATCTCTCTCCCATCAGCATTTCTGGCATCGCTCATGTTTGTCTATTTCAACTTTTTGTTACTGTTTCTTTGTTAGTGACAAGCCTACTGGATTCAGTCCATGCTAATCTGACTCCAGAGACCAGTTATCCTTGTGGTCCTGCAGAACCTCGGAGGTCAGAGTTGACATGTCATGTCGCAGAGCCAGTGGGTTTTTTAGTGTTGTAGAAGACGCAGATGAAGCTGGCGTCCAGGCAGGGTCCACTGGGACCCGTCTCTACAGCGGAGACAGAGGTCCTTTCCAAATAGAGTTCTTCTCCGAAAACACTCAAGTCCTCGGTCAGCGGTTTGCGATCCAGACTCTACTCACAATGGACGTTGTTATAAGTGACCAGGGGATGTGGTGGTCTGAATCCGCCGCTTGATATCGGAATGTATGCAGCAAAAACCGAGGAGTTTAACAGGCCTATAGGAATCCTAAAAACTGCAGCCAAGGTGGATGTGGTTAAGCTGACTTCCTTTGTAATTGCTGGTGTTGGTTGTCAGAGTGGTGTTGGTGGTGAGAGGAGGAGGAGGAGGAAGAGGAGGAGGGGGGTTCAGGTCTCTGCCAACAAGTCAGCAATGGAAGCATTCAGCGTGCCGCTCTCATTCTGGCTAATAACGGAGAGTCTGTTCAGCCACTGAGCTGCAAGAATGTGATGTGTGTTTTTTTTTAAAGGAGTTATTCTGAGATGAAGGACTTTTATTGGAATAAAGTTGTGAAAATGACCGTCCCTTTAAAGATTTACAGCGTGGCTGGTATGTGAATAATGTGCTCATTTTGAGCTGAAACGCGGCACACAGAGAGATGTGTAGCAAGACATTTGTTCCTGGCCTGAGCATGTGTTCTGGCTGGTGCTCTGGCCAGGAAACGCAACATCTCTTACCCTGCCCTCCTCCGCCGCGAGGAGAACGAGAGAGAGAGAGAGAGCCGGGGGTCGGACGGCCTGCGCGCCTCTGCAGAGCCAAGCCTGTGTGGAGTTCAGGCAGCGGAGAGGAGCGGCTCTTCTCTGCCCCCTCTCTCCTCTCCACCGTCCTCGGCTTGGGGCCGTCGCATCTCCCCGTGTCTGTTCTGGGAGGAAGGCCGGCCTCGCCGCTGAAGAGAACTGGCTGTCTCTTCCGCAGGCGAGCGAGAAGCTCAGAAACGGTGCCCGTGATTACACAACCAGCCGTGGTAGGGTACGAGGGGGGCCTTGTTAGGCTTGGCTGGGGGCTGGGGGGGGGGGGGTCAGTGTTCTTTACTGCGCATCCAGTTGCATCCCCGGAAAGACTCCCCACTACTCCGGCGCTCTCCAGAGCTTACATACTTGTGGCAGCCGGGACGGAGGGGAGGAGAATGGAAAAGCCGTGTAAGCATCTTTTGTAAGCCCCCGTTACCTCAGGAATGGTATTGATTAGCAGGCTGCTGCAGCCCTCGTCGGCGTTGCTGCGTGTGCCCCAAACCAGGCCGCCATTTTGTTCCAGTTTTTATGACGAGCTGCAATTTCAGAGCTGCAGGGACCCGGGAGGGAAGAAGGAAAACTATACAGTAGTCCCTCTTCCTAAAACAACACGCACATAACAAGGCTCATATGCTCTCTCACACACACATACACACACACACACACTTTCATGTAATACATTGTGTGTCTGCATGTTTGTGTCTGCATGTTTGTGTTTATGTGTGTTAAGTTTATGTGTGTGTGTGTGTGTGTGTGTGTGTGTGTGTGTGTGTGTGTGTGTGTGTGTGTGTGTGTGTGGCAGCTGTGGCTTAGGAGGTAGAGCGGGTCGTCCAATGATCGTAGGGTTGGCCTTTCGAATCCTGGCTTCTCCTGTCCACCTGTGGAAGTGTCCTTGGGCAAGACACTGAATCTCAAATTGCTCCCAATGAGCAGGCTGGCCCTTTGCATGGCAGCTGCCGCCATTGGTTTATGAATGTGTGTGTGAATGGGTGAATGAGAGGCCATTGTAAAGCGCTTTGGATAAAAGCGCATATAAGTGCAGTCCATTTACCGCGCGTGTGTTTTTGTGTGTGTGTGTGTGTGCGTGCGTGAGTGTGTGTGTGTGTGTGCAGGCACATGTGAGTGTGTGTGTGTGTGTGTGTGTGTGTGTGTGTGTGTGTGTGTGTGAGTGCATGTGTGTGTGTGCGTGTGCGTGCGTGAGTGTGTGTGCAGGCACATGTGTGTGTGTGTGCACAACCTCTTTTAGCTCAGCGTTTTGAAAGCGTGTTATTATGGCTTGTGTCCTGCCCCAGCCTCATTCCTAAGCCTTCCTTACGCCTGGCTCTGCTAGGAGAGGCGGACACTAACTGTGAACTCCCTCTTAATCACTCTTAAGACAACGCACAAAGCCGTAAGACAATGTACGCAAAGGCATTTAATTAATGGAATCTTCCTTTGTTTTTTTGTGTACACTAATGAGGTTTATTGCGTTGTGCTGACAAGCAGAGGTGTGGCACAGTCCTTCCTCATTCTTCTCTAGACAAAAAAAAAAAAAGAAAAGTCATTTATTTTCAGTCATTTGTGTTTTTTTAGTCCCTCTGTCAGTCTGACGTGACGGAGGAGTCCATCGGAGCAGGAGAGGGTCAGGGTGGAGGGTTAAGGCAGGAGGTCAGGGTGGAGGGTCAGGGTGGAGGTCAGGGTGGAGGTCAAGGTGGAGGTCAGGGAGAGGGCCGTGGCTGCGGGTGCTCTACTCCAGCTAAGATACCGCCACTCCATTTGATGACCCCCATGCAGCACATCTGGCCTGGCCCAAAGCACGCTGAGGTAATAGCACGTTTGGAAGAGGGGTAAAGATTACACAGAGCGCCGGGGCGACTTCCTGCTCTCTCCCCTCTCATGAGTGCAGGGCGCACGGATGTCTTCTCACCTTGGCCGAGGGCGTTAATTACAACCGCTCTCCACCGCCGCCACGTTCGCTAGCTCGCCACTTAGTGGGCCTGCTGACACACGCCAACTCACAGGCAGGCAGGGGATCCACACACTCCCAGGGAGGGCCGGTACCCGGAGGGGGGACACTTCAGTTGAGGATTTTTAGTTTTTGCGCATCAGAAGTGGGGCTATTGATGTGCTTATTGATGTGTTTGTGTGTGGGATACAGTGCAGTAGGTGTTTGGACAAAGACTGTATGACTCATAATATAGTGTTTGCCCTCTCTCTCTCTCTCTCTCTCTCTCTGTCTCTCTCTCTCCACCCTCTCTCTCTGTCTCTCTCTCCTCCCTCCTTCTCTCTCTCCCTCTCTCTCTCTCCACCCTCTCTCTGTCTCTCTCTCTCCTTCTCTCTCTCCCTCCCTCTCTCTCCCTCCTTCTCTCTCCCTTCCTCTCTCTCTCTCCACCCTCTCTCTCTCTGTCTCTCTCCCTCCTTCTCTCTCTCCCTCTCTCTCTCTCCGCCCTCTCTCTCTCTCTCTCTCTCTCTGACCTGTACGGTATCATAACCTTGGAATGCAAACTTAATGACACTTTCCGACGGTCTCAAATGAATCATCAAACGTCTACACCGTATTACAGGAGCACTGCATTGTAGTAGCGCCTCGACTGCCCTTGACAATTTTGCTTCGACCACCCTCAACAGCTCTGCTACTGTACGTTGGTATAACCAGGGGCCTGTGAGAGCTCTCTAGGTGGTTTTCAGAGCCCAGAAAACATCCCAGCAGCACTGACGCTGCTCCACAGATCCCACCCTCTGCTCGGTAATTACAGGGTACACAGGGGCCTCTCTGACGTACGAGCTGGATTTATTTTAGTGAGTTTCCACAGAGGTTAAAAGAATGCCACAGCACATTACACACACACACACACACACACACACTCGTACATATGCACAGCCACACACCTACGCACACATACTCACTCACTGACACACACACATGCACACACACACACGTACACACACATATGACTACACACACACTTTGTGTGTACAAACACACACACACACACACACACACACACACACACAGCCCCAGGCAGGATTCTAACAGCATTAATCAAGAGACACTCTTCACCTCCCATGTCTATCTGATGTGAAAACAATGGCCCTTATTATGGCTCTTAGATAATTGAAGGTGTTAGTGTAAAATATTTACGTAAGAGTTCATTTGGAAGTGCATAAACATTTTCACATGTTTATCTTGCTCATGTAGTTGCACAGTCATTTTGGGCACATTTTCTATACTAAAAAGACAGGAAAGCACCAAAAAACAGGTAGAGTGTAGTCACTCTTTAACTTCAGTGAAAGACACACAATCTGACTGAACACAACGTCTCCCCTAACAGCTCCCAGCCACGACACTGCCCTGTGTGCCCTGCCCTTTACTCTGCTCTCTCCTCCTCTCCTCTCTTATCCTCGCCTCTCCTCTCTCCTTTACTCTGCTCTCTCCTCCTCTCCTCCCTTCTCCTCTCTCTCTTCTCCTCTCCTCTCTCCTTTACTCTGCTCTCTCCTCCTCTCCTCCCTTCTCCTCTCTCTCTTCTCCTCTCCTCTCTCCTTTACTCTGCTCTCTCCTCCTCTCCTCCCTTCTCCTCTCTCTCTCTTCTCCTCTCCTCTCTCTCGTCTCCTCTCCTCTCTCCTTTACTCTGATCTCTCCTCTTCTCCTCTCTTATCTTCTCTCGCCTCTCCTCTCCCCTCTCCTCTCTTCTCCTTTCCTCTCTCCTCCTCTCCTCTCCTCCTCTCCTAGTCTCTCTCCTCCTCTCCTCTGCTGTCTTTTGGTTTGGTGGTTGTAAAACAGTGCTGGTCTGAGGTTGAATAGAATTGGATGTTTTGTGATCAGTAAGTCCTCTCCTCTCCCCCTCTCCTCCTCTCCTCCTCTCCTCCTCTCTCCTCCTCTCTCCCCCTCTCCTCCTCTCTCCTCCTCTCTCCTCCTCTCCTCCTCTCCTCCTCTCCTCCAGCTCACAGCCATCACACTACCCCACGTTTCTCTGCTTGAAATCCAGCCAAAGCACCCCCCTTTTTTTTCTTCAAATCAGAGAAGCATTCCTCTTTCAATTAACCCCTACCCCGGGACAAGACTCCATTCACCACGGCTGCGACTAGAATTACCTCTAGAATTCTCTGTTTGTTTAGGGTAGAATGGGAATAAGCCCCTCCTTCTCCCTGGGCGTTGGGATCTCCATACTGATAAGGCACATGTTTGTGATGTTCGCAGATATTGTGCCATTGATCCCTGTGATTTATAGCAGCCTGTAATAGATCTGCTTCATGGCCTATGATTAACTTCCTTCAGAGGCCGTCTAAAACGTGAGGCAATAGCAAAATGAATGTAGTGTGCGCTTCTGCAGGGAAGCAAGCATTCTCTCTGCACATGTGTGGACTGCATGTTCATAAGGGGCTGATATGCGGATACCTGGACGGTGGTCAGGAGGAGACTGGCCCGCGGAGCCCTGCAGTGCTAATAGTGAATGAAGCTGCCGGTATGAATGTGTCTATTGTAAGCCTAAACCTCTCCGGATGGCCCTTCTGAGAAAACCCGCTGTGCATTTGTTTTACTACAACACCAGGCAATACTTTGTACATTGGCTAAAACATAACACTGAGTGTCCCGCATGTTTTGAAAAGTTATCCTATATATTGAACTATGTCATAACTCTTTGATCCGGCCAAAAACCCAAAGTCTTTTTTTTCCCCCACCGGCCCAGCCTGTCCTTTTAGAAGTCTGACAGAGTTTTTTTTTTCCAAGGAGGCTGTAAAAGAGAAGATCTAGGAGCGCGGCCCCTTTCTTCTGCTGGGCTCCTAATACGTTCCATATTGTGAGTTTAAATGGGGTGGACTCAGGAAATGCAGTCACACCGCCTTGCCTTCCAAGCTTCCAGTCTGAGGTTTGGCTGCAGAGACGCGGTTCTGAGGTCGGAGGCCGGGGGCTGCTGGGGCTGCCCGGCTGGGGTGGCCGAGACTTGTCCGTGTGGCCTCTCCTTTCCTCTCCTCTGGTCTCCTCCCCACTCCTCTCCTTCTCTCCTCTGCCCTCCTCTCCCCTCCTGTCCTCTCCTCCCCTCTGCTCTTCTCCCCTCTCCTCCTCTCCTCCTCTCCTCCCCTCTTCTCCTCTGCCCTCCTCTCCTTCTCTCCCCTCCTCTCCTCTCCTCCCCTCTGCTCTCCTCCCCTCCCCTCTCCCCTACCCCCTGTGCTCTCCTCTCATCTCCACTTTCTCTCATCTCCTCTCCTCCCCTCTCCCCCTTTCCTCCTCTCCTCTCCTCCAGTCTCCTCTCCTCCCCTATGCTCTGCTCTCCTCTTCTTTCCTCCACTCTCCTCTCCTTTCCTCTTCTTTCCTCTCCTCTCCTCTGCTCTTCTCTTCTCTTCTCTAATCTCCTCTCCTCTTCTTTCCTCTCCTCCTCTCTCCTCCTGGTCCTGCTTGGTGGCTCAGTCCAACCCGGAGGTCTGGGTTCTACCTGGAAACTAGGCCTATCAATCGTTCGTGGAGATTTATCTCTCTCTCACTCTCTCTCTCTCTCTCTCTCTCTCTTTCTCTCATGTCACCAATTCCACAGTCTGCTGCTCTCGCTCGTCCCCCTGTACAGCAGCTGGGCCTCAGGAGGCCTACAGTTCCTCCTGAGGGCTGTTTCCAGGGTGTTCTCTCTGAGTGTTGTTTCCAGGGTGTTCTCTCTGAGTGCTGTTATCAGGCTGTTCTCTCTGAGTGTTGTTTCCAGGGTGTTCTCTCTGAGTGTTGTTTCCAGGGTGTTCTCTCTGAGTGTTGTTTCCAGGTTGTTCTCTCTGAGTGTTGTTTCCAGGGTGTTCTTTCCTTTCTGAGATGAATTGCTTTCATTTTGTCAAGCCTGGAGATGAACAGCCTCATCAGTTGTCACAGAGGACTTTTATTTAACAGTTTTAGTGGTCTGCTGGCCAGCTCCAGACCCGGTTGTGAGCGAGGACTTTTGGAGCGTGTCTCAGGGAGGAGTGGAGATGAGTGAGGAGGCTCAGATTCCAGCCTAGAGGTCAGGTTTCGCATTCCAGGGGCACTCACCAAAGCCTGTCTCCACGCTGACATACCTGCTGAGTGTCTGAAGGCCAGTGGGGGCCTGGAATGTGTGTGTGTGTGTGTGTGTGTGTGTGTGTGTGTGTGTGTGTGTGTGTGTGTGTGTGTGTGTGTGTGTGTGTGTGTGTGTGTGCGCGCGTGCGGGCACACTGACATTTGGAGCGGGTGTTATTCCAAGTGTTTATAAATCAACCCGGTAGGTTATGACAAAGTGTCAAAATGAACGCATAACATTCCATTACATATCAACCATGTCATTCAAATTGATCAAAATAAACACTTGAGTGAAACTGAAATAATAGTTCATGTTTTATATTCATGCCTGACATGCAGGGAAAAGCACATGCAGATGTAGAAATGGTCTCTGCTCTCCAAACCAAACCAAGTCCTCATTACTACTTGCGTTCAGTGAGAATGAAAATGCACGCTGGTCAACAATGCGGCTGGGAGAGCAGGAGTCCAGCAGAGCTAAAAGCAGGTCTCCATTCCGGCCTGGACCTGGGCTAGGTCAGTCCTGGGCTAGGCCGGGGCTCCTTCTGATCTGGTCCCGGGCTAGGTCAGTCCTGGGCTAGGCCGGTGCTCCTTCTGATCTGGTCCCGGGCTAGGTCAGTCCTGGGCTAGGCCGGGGCTCGTTCTGATCTGGTCCTGGGCTAGGTCAGTCCTGGGCTAGGCCAGGGCTCCTTCTGATCTGGTCCTGGGCTAGGTCAGTCCTGGGCTAGGCCGGGCTCGTTCTGATCTGGTCCTGGGCTAGGTCAGTCCTGGGCTAGGCCGGGGCTCGTTCTGATCTGGTCCTGGGCTAGGTCAGTCCTGGGCTAGGCCGAGGCTCGTTCTGATCTGGTCCTGGGCTAGGTCAGTCCTGGGCTAGGCCGGGGCTCGTTCTGATCTGGTCCTGGGCTAGGTCAGTCCTTGGCTAGGCCGGGGCTCGTTCTGATCTGGTCCTGGGCTAGGTCAGTCCTGGGCTAGGCCGGGGCTCGTTCTGATCTGGCCTGGGCTAGGTCAGTCCTGGGCTAGGTCGGGGCTCGTTCTGATCTGGTCCTGGGCTAGGTCAGTATCAGGCCCTCCACGGGTTCCAGGGAGGAAAACCACCGGCACTTTTAAGTGCTCCTGGTGCCTACTGGGCTGCTGCACTGGAACATTTTTATTTTAATGTAAAAAGCCCCACTAAACAACAGTGACTTTTCTGTGTAATTGTTCAATTATTGTGTTGTGATTTTTATGGGGAAAGAGGCTACGGATACCAAGTCCAGCCACACACAGTGGTTATGATTATTCCAACAATGCTGTTTATTTCACTGTGTGTTTGAGTCCTTACAAGTAAAGAAGAAAGATCACTAATGAGACATAAATGGTTGGCGGATTTGGTAATTTTGGGGCCAAAGGCAAACACAGACATAGGGCACTAAACATCCCGTGTTCTGCACCTTTTTCAATCCATTTAATAGCTTTACTGATGTTTTACTGGCTGGATGGATATCATTACTGATACTAGCCCTAGTACTAAAGATAGCAATGCTGCTGATAATAACAAGATGCTAGTAAGAACTGTTAACTACTTTGAGTAGAGTTAGATACTAGCGCTTCTTGCTGCTCTTTGTTAGTGTTGCCGCTGTGAAAAAGGTTGTTACCTTCAATCAATCAATCAATCAATCAAAGCTTTATTTGTATTTACCTTTGTACCTTCTGCTTTCTTAAAGGGGTACACATTTGAGATTACTTTCCCTCCCTATTAGCGTATGGATTTTTAGAAAGATATAATTATTTGTGAAAAGTTAATTTTAAAAAAATGCTCTTAACTATACTTTATAAGGTGTTTATGGGGACCTTTGTTTGTTGGGGGCCCAAGGCAATTGCCTACCTTTGCCTAATGGGTAAGTCCGCCCCCGAGTTATTGGTTGCTACAGAAAAATGCATCTGTTGTGAAACATCTATTCGCTTTATTCACTTCAGCTGCCATATTGGTCAAGTCTGACGTAATTGGTGAGACAAATGCGGAAGTGCCCGTTGATTCCAATGTTAAAAGTTCAATATAAAAACACCACTTCAAGAACCAAAATAGTCAAAATAACAGGCTGAATACACTATCGGGGTTACAAACTCATCATTACCAGACTCCAATTGTTTTTCACTGCCGTTGTTTTCGCGTTTGGAAATACATGGAAGTGAATGCAGCTGACGGTTAACTATGGCTCATTCACTTCCATGTATTTCCTAACGCGAAAACTTCTGTGTACACTTAACATTGGAGTCAACGGGCACTTCCGCATTTGTCCCACCAATTACGTCAGACTTGACCAATATGGCAGCTGCATGAATAAAGCGAATTATGTTTCCACAGTTGATAGATTAAGAATCACATCTTTTTGATTTAGCCCTTCGCCACCTTCTAGTCTTGTGGGTCATTTTGTGGATCATTTTGTGAACATTGAAACAAGATGTGTGTCTGCCAACAGTTGAGACTGGAAGGGTTCATCCTAAGACTAGGTGACGGCATTGATATAATTAAAATGATTGAGTTAAAACTCAATTCACTCCTCCAGCTGAAACGGCAGCATGGCATGGGAAGGCCTGGCACAGCGTCGGCCGGTCTAATGTATCAGCCTTGTCTTCTCTCTGACGGTGCACCTGTGCGTCCCGGGTTCGCCTGTCTGTCAGTACTGGTGTCAGTGTGGGAGAGATGGACGCTCGCCAGAGGTGTCTGCCTGCGCTCCTTACTAGAGACCTGCAGCATTACGAGCCATGATACCTTCGTCTGCTGTTTCCTTCGTAGAGGGCGATGAGGAGCTCCTGGACAGTTTGCTTATACAGGCTGTGAGGCGGTGAGTGTCAGCAGGTTCATTCGTCTGTGTTGGTCAGCTTGTCACAGAGTCTAAAAGCACCTGGTAGTGAGCCGGAGTGTGCTGTGATCTATATGTGATCTGTGTGTGTGTGTGTGTGTGTGTGTGTGTGTGTGTGTGTGTGTGTGTGTGTGTGTGTGTGTGTGTGTGTGTGTGAGCGTGCGTGCGTGCGTGCGTGTGTGTGTGAGTGCATGTGTGTGCGTGCATGTGTGTGTGTGTGTATCCCATTCCAGCTTAATTTTATACTTATAGAAAGGATACTTATTGTGTCATTTGTGTTCATTTGTAAAAAATTTAATTTTTATAAATTTGTAAATTCTGAATTTGTAACTTCTAAATTTTTAGAAGCCGGCTGCAACATTTCACTGTGACTACTCTGTGTGTGTGTGTGTGTGTGTGTGTGTGTGTGTGTGTTTGTGTGTGTGTATGTGTGTGTGTGTGTGTGTGTGTGTGTGTGTGTGTGTGCGTGTGTGTGTGTGCGCGTGTGTGTGTGTGAGAGAGAGAGAGAGAGAGAGAGAGCTTCATGAGAAGCCTAACGTCCCCAGAGGCCATCCTGGCCAATGTTAATAAAATGTATTTTTCCTCCAGGGCCCTGCTGCAATGTGAGCTGTGTTCTGCGCCTGTCATCTACCCATCATGCACCGGTTCCGTACCCTTCCTGCATTCCTGGCTGTTGTTTGTCTCCACATCCACGCAGAGCTCCGGCCCTGGCTGCCTGGCCTGTCCCGTGTCATCCACATATGAGGCTTCTTAACATCTTAATCTGCTGCTGTCTTTCATCTGGCTCCTGTTAAAGCCTTAGCAGAAAGACTGTGAATGCTAACTTCTTTCAGCACCTCTGTGTAAGAGAGAGGAGGGGAGGGGAGGGAGGGGGGCGAGAGAGAAAAATCTGGAAGAAAGTGAGGGAGGTAGAGGGTGGAGAGAGTGAGAGAGAGGGTGGGGAGAGAGAGGGAAGAGAATCAAGAGGCGCTGCTGACAGTGAAGCAAACAGGGAGACGTCAGAGTCGTCCAGTCTGGCTGCAGGCACTTCTTTAAATCAGTCCGGCTCCGGTGCTGTCTGGCTGGTTCTGATCTGGCTGGGTCTGATCTGGCTGGGTCTGATCTGGCTGGGTCTGATCTGGCTGTGTTTAGGGCCCAGCTGAACACAACCGAGGGGCCGTATTCAGTCCAGTTTTAGTGTAGAATGATGGACCATAGCACAGCTAGAGGCCACACCTCTGTCATGGATTCCTGGGCAGATGTGCGTGAGCGGTCAGCCCCTCCCCTCGCCCGTGGCGGCAGGTACGAGCGGCGGCAGCAGCGGCGGCCTGTCAGAGTTGACGGGCGCGACGATGTTCTTACAGCCATTAACACGGCCTGGAATCCCTATCAGGAATGAGCCCCCAGCTACGGGAGCCAGGTCGGCCTGGGCCAGACGCACCAGCGCACGATGGCTCCCTGATCCCAGATAACCTGGCCCTCCACCACCATCGTCACCATCGTCATCATCAGCTACTCGGGACATGGTCCAGGGAACAACAGTGCAGCTGCAAAGCTCCTCATTCATGGCGCAGATCAATACCGTCTGCATCCAGCTGCGCGAGCAGCCATGCGCCATCTTGGCCTTCTGCCTCTCAGCATCCCTCTAATTGCTTGAGTTTTTTTTTTTTCCCCTCTGCCTGTATGAACAAAATGAAGCAATCCAGGAGTATTAATATAAATGCTGTAATAACGCCCCTGAGGGCTCCTCAAGATCAGGATAATAGCAGGCGCCTTGAAAGTACGGGGGAGGGAGGGAGAATCCTCATTACACTTGCTGCTGCATTCTTCCTGAGCGGCTGACATGTGGCGGCCTGTCGCCACTGGCTGGAAGGGGCGCAGACTTCCCCCTCTGAGACGCCGCCGTCCGCCGCCTGGCTCTACAACAAGCTGGGAACCTGACAAGAAAGAAATGTGCATTTGCGTTTTATCAAGCTGTGCTGATTCCGGTGGAACGGCGTGCTCTTGTGTGAGAGATAATAATTACGTTTATACAGTGTTATTGTAATGAGATGTCATGGCCCGTGTCTCTCCCGTGAGAAAATATGTGACCTTTCTGACCTGTGTCGCCAGTCTGTGCCGCGTCTGGCATACTGTATAGGTTTAAACTAAGGATAAAGTCAATTTGGCTTTCAATATTGTTGTTGTTGTTTCTGTTGGCACACATGAGTTTTGAGGCGCGGCCGCAGGTCTGCTAGTATTCCAGGCCTTTGGCAGAGGTTCACACAGAGAGGCTCAGTATCAGGGGATTTCTCCCCACTGGCAGCGTGTCCAGCCCGGTGTCGGAGGCCCGGTGTCGGAGGCCCGTTTGACGCTCGCATCAGGAGGGGGGCCCGCTTGCGTGTCAATGCGATCTCTGTGGAGGCGGAACAGAGAATAGCCAGCCGCTTGTTATAGATGGAGACACAGTGGTGGAGACCGATTGAACCTACTGCATACCGAGTCAAAGAGTTGTTTTATTTTGTTTTGACTGGACAAATATTTGTGCGTCCATTATGAGGTTCCACCTACAGACACGGCTCTGGAGACAGTAGGAGTTTGTTTTCTTCTCTTTCATCTTTCTCCTCATCCCCACCTCCCTCGCGCCCCTCTCTGCCCCCCTCAGCAGAGTTTTTCATATCAAAGTGCCCTGTCTGACAGGGGTAAGTCTCCAACAAGGGGGCTTTTGTTGGATCTCTCTCCAGCCGGCCAGGAACGACAAGAACTTGTCAACCCTTTTTCGGTGAGAGAGGAAGAAGCATGGAGTAAAAAGTCAGAATGGAGTTGACGCACAAAAGACATTATTTAGGTGTCTGGTGATGGGTTTGAAACTGAATAGCCTAATTTCAGTTTATCAAGCAGCAGACATATCGTAGACATGAAATAAGCTGTTCATTTTCCCTAGACTGCTTTCTTTGTAGCTATAATGTACCGGCTGAGACAGGCATTTCTATGATGCTGAACAGATTCTCAATATTTACTCACACCAACGTTTTTACCGATAGCTACAGTAGGGTCAAATACACGTTACACCTGTTGTGCTATCACATTGCACTAGTGATTTACAGTCATTGCACATCACTTGAACTTTTTTGGAGATTTTTTTTTAATTATTTTATTTTGGACAGGTATCATAGTACTGTAAATGGTGAATGCTAATGTATAGGCTTAACTCAAAGATTTCCTTTATATACTGTAACCAAATGAAATATCTTACCCACTTACAGTTCTAACTGAATGCTTGTATGCTGTATGATGTGAACCACCCTATGGCTTTGATGTTTTGGCTAAGAAAGATTTTCTAACTGATCCGGATGCACATATTCAGAGCCGAGAGATGTGAGAGGGATGTGACAACTGATCTGAGAGCTGATTTCAAGCATCAATGGAGAATTTACAGATTCACATGTTTATCTGTCAGAACTCTTAAACACTGTTTTTGACCTCTCCCCAATGCAAATTTTTCTGTATATTTTGTATCTACTGTAAAGTTGTATCTGACATTTTTTATCAACTGTAAATTTGTATCCAGTGTAGTTGCCTTTGATGCTGCAGCTGTGCGATCTCTCTCGTAACAAACAGGTGTATTAATCATTTACAGTCTGAATGATAGTTTTAAAGGGACAGGTCACTGACAGGTCATATCCACTGGGTGTATTCATTTTCCTTGTACTCTAATTCCAGGATTTGGTCTTAAGCGGCACGGTGGCCTCACAGCAAGAAGGTTCTGGGTTCTATTCCCGCTCGGGACGATGTCGGCACTGTGGAGGTTCTCCCCAGGGTGGTCAGGAACTCAGGTGGGATATGCTCTGGGCCTTTCTGTGTCAAGTTTGCATGTTCTCCCCATGTTTGCAAGGGTTAGGTCCCAAGAACCCTATACGAAAAACATGCAGAAGAACAAATGTGGACTTGGTCCCCGGGAGGCTGCCCACTGCTCCTGACTGCCCCTGGAGGAGGACAGCTTGGATGGGAGAAATGCAGGGAACAATTTCCACTAGCAACAGCTGAGATGCATGTGTTTGTGTTGTGTTCTGTGTCGCTGCTCACTTCCGTGTGTTGGTGTGTAATTGCCG
>NC_140251.1:9509548-9524548 GCF_949987555.1 Borostomias antarcticus
TTCTCTCTCTCCCTCTCCCTCTCTCTCTCTCTCTCTCTGAATGAGAGTCACCCCTGGATTACTGGGGCTTGAGGAGGTCTATCAGAAACATGTGTGGAGGGTTGGAGTCGTTTGCTGGGAAGTCCTCCGTCAGACAACTCAACCTCGTTTCTCACAGAGAGCTCAAGTCCATTGGAACCGAAAAACTTTTATCAAGTTCAAAGACAGAAATATATTGGCTTTTACTGGATATTATTTTCTGCTGAACGAATAAACGGGGGTGGAGGGAGGGGGACTTCTCACCCTCTAAACACTGGCTATGAAACACAGGAGCCAGCTGGAAATGAGAACCCTGCTCTCTCCTCCACCTCTCTCTCCCTCCCTGTCTCTCTCTCTCCTCCACCTCTCCTCCCAGTCTGTCTCTCTATCCATCTCTCTCTCCTCCACCTCTCCTCCCAGTCTGTCTCTCTATCCATCTCTCTCTCTCCTCCATCTCCCCTCCCAGTCTGTCTCTCCCTCCCTGTCTCTCTCTCTCATCCACCTCTCCTCCCAGTCTGTCTCTCTATCCATCTCTCTCTCCTCCACCTCTCCTCCCAGTCTGTCTCTCTATCCATCTCTCTCTCTCCTCCATCTCCCCTCCCAGTCTGTCTCTCCCTCCCTGTCTCTCTCTCTCATCCACCTCTCCTCCCAGTCTGTCTCTCTATCCATCTCTCTCTCCTCCACCTCTCCTCCCAGTCTGTCTCTCTATCCATCTCTCTCTCCTCCACCTCTCCTCCCAGTCTGTCTCTCTATCCATCTCTCTCTCCTCCACCTCTCCTCCCAGTCTGTCTCTCCCTCCCTGTCTCTCTCTCTCATCCACCTCTCCTCCCAGTCTGTCTCTCTATCCATCTCTCTCTCCTCCACCTCTCCTCCAAGTCTGTCTCTCTATCCATCTCTCTCTCTCCTCCACATCCCTCCTGGTTGTCATATCATGCTTCTGAGTGTTACTCCTAAATGTGAAACTTTATCCTAAACTAATTGCTGATTAATTGTTTCGTTTCAGCCATTTCTATCAGAAGGCATACTCCTCCTTGCCAAGGATCTGACCTACTGTGATTATTTTACCCAGGCAAACGCTAACCATTACCCCACAGGCCTGAAACGGCTGTAGGTATAGAGTTGCTCAGAAAAGAACCCAGAATGCCAAAGGACCAACTGCTCATTGTGTCAGACAGTGACTCGTCCAAACAGGTTGGATTGATCATCCCATCAAGACTAACGGTGGAATGTTTGGGGTCTACTCCGGGGTACACCACTATGGTTGCATCACCTCGGACTTCACTGGCACTCCCATGGACATATTCTTTCTGGGTATTTGGCATTTCCAAATTAGTGAAAGCTTATTCATCCATAAAAGGACTATATTGCAGAAGTGCAGACATAGAGAGATAAATGGTATTTTTTGTGATTAGAGTATCTGCATGATCTTGTGTCTGTTGCTGCCCCCTTGTGGTACAAAAGCATCACTGCTAATAATTTTTTTTGTGGACCTTGCGCACCTAGATAGCATTTATCGGGTTGTCACTCCCTCCCTCCCTCCCTTACTCCGTTCAATGTTGACCTGCATTTCTCTGTTGGCACCACAAGAGGCAGTAGTCCCAGTGCACCAAAATAAATAAGGACACCAAAATCAACCTGCTGATCTTCACTGCACAAGTAGAGTTTAGTTTAGTTTTTAGTTTAGTTTTATTAGGATCCCCATTAGTGGTTGCAGGACAACCACTAATCTTCCTGGGGTCCACAAAAATGTAAATAAAATAACATACATACACACGTACATACAGTAGGTACACATGTACACATAACATATAACATACATGACATCGCATACAATCACATACAATTACATTACAACACAAAGTACACTTATACACATAATGACATGCAGCATGACATTACAACACATAAAACAGTACACACTACTGACAGAACATCACAACATCACATGGACATTACAGTAATCGGATAGACCCAACAAGACAGTTACACAGTACATGACAGTCATGACAAGACAACAATGTCTGTACATACACAATGATCTATACCCATCATGTGGTCATCTGCTACATAGATAATTCCTCAATCGTTTCTTGAAAGTTAACCTGTTTTGTATACTTGCAATTTGAAAGGGAAGTTTATTCCAGTCTATGATTGCTCTATATATGACTGTGGATCTAAGAGAGTTTGTTCTCGGCTTAGGAAGCAGCAAATTACCGAAACTGGTGCTCCTTGTAAAGTGATGGTGTCTATTATTTGTGTCGATTATTTTGCTGTATACATTTTCTGGCTTTTCTGAAATTAACACATTCTTAAGAAAACAAAGCAGACTTACTTTAAGCTTTTGCTCAACTTTGAGCCATGATAATCGTGAGTGCATATATTCAATGTTTGTGCGCTTTGTGCAGTGGAAAACCATTCTAGCCGCCCTGTTCTGTACTATTTGGAGCTTGTTTATTTCCCTTTTACTAGCAGATGACCACGTGACTGGACAATACTGTATATGAGACAGGACCAATGACTGGGTTACCTGACTTAGTGTGGCTGGGACTAAATATGCAGAGCATTTCTTTACCATTCCTATTCCCTTCCCCATTTTGGTAACAATGTTTGCAATGTGATTTGACCATGTCAGTGAGCCATCCAGTGTTACTCCCAGAAGATTAGCTGTTGTAACCTGTTCAATTCGTAGTGCCGACAGGATCAAATTCAGTTGTGGATCCCCAGCCAGAGTGGACCTGGAGCCAAACACTATGCTTTTTGTTTTGGCGATATTTAGAGTTGCGGTGAAAGCATCGGACTCCCACCTGGGAGAACGGGGTTCAAGGCCCCAGTGGGGATGATTTTGGGAAACCATACCCACACCCTCTGTTAGCTTGTGGGTTTATTCCTACGTTTACTTTCGGCCTTTCCATCCCTCTCCCTCCCTCCTTTCACTCTCCTTTCCCCTTTTTGTGCGTGGCTGGAAGCCAGTGCACCATAGATAGCATTTGTCTGGTTGTCACTCCCTCCCTCCTTCCCTTCCTCCGTCGTATTGTTGACCTGCATTTCTATGTTGCCACCACAAGAGGCAGTGGTCCCAGAACACCAAAATAAAACGACTATGACATTGCACACTTTCCAGATTATTGGTGGTGTAGTGGATAAAGTGTTTAACTCCCATGCCAAAGGTCAAGGGTTCAAGCCCAGGTGTGGGAGATTTTTTGTTACTGGATGTTATAGAAGCTATGTAAGCCAGCGGATTCGGCCAGAGGTCCGCCAGCTCGTCCATCGGGGACCCGCTAGCCTTGTGTTATATTCCACCGGAGGTCTTCTGCAGCCTGAGGTGTGGGTGACGAGCGTGGGAGGGCTGTCCCCAGTGAGAGGACTGAGAGGACAGGCTGTCCCCAGTAAGAGGACTGGGGGCTGTCCCTCCCCAGCTGTTGGCACTGTGAGCCCTGCCCTTGTCTGTGGTCCCGGGAACAAGCCTCTGGTCAGGCCCACTCCGCCAGCCCTCTCAGAACACCTCGGTACCAGGGAGCCCAGAGCCCAGGGACTGATCTGGCCTGGGTCAGGGCTGCTGGGGGGGGTTACGCTCTCAATAGCTTGTTTACCCTTCTTTAACCAGACTGGTGTGTGTAATCTATCATGCCTTGTGGAGCCGGGGATTAGATATTTACCTGCAGCCACATTCACAACTCACCAGTTCACGAAAAATGGTAAATGAACTGCACTTATATAGCGTTTTTATCCAAAGCACTTTACAATGAAGGCCTCTCATTCACCCATTCACACATCCCACATTCACACACCAATTGCAGCAGCTGCCATGCAAGGTGCTAGCCTGCTCATTGGGATCAATTGGGGGTTCAGGGTCTCACACCAAGGACACTTCGATATGGAGGAGGAGTCGGGATTCGAACCGCTGACCCTACGATCATTGGATGACCCGCTCTACCTTCTGAACTACAGCTGCCCCAGGTGTCGACAGGAAGGAATTGCACATTCTAATCGCCACAGAAAGTCTTCATGGACAGACTGCGTTTCAGCTGCTGGTTTGGAGTCTGAGAGAGAGAGAGAGAGAGAGAGAGAGAGAGAGAGAGAGAGAGAGAGAGAGAGAAAGCCAGGAAAGGAGTGGAAAAATCCATGGCATTTAGGTGGAGCCGTGTCATAAAGGAAGGTTGCACTAATGAGCCTGAGGTTTTAAGAGAGGAGGAGGAGGAGGAGGAGGAAGGGAAATGGTTTACATATGGATTTGAAAGAGCACGGCCTTCAGTGGTATGTTGTGTATGTAATAAAGGTGTAGAGTAATGCCAGTAATGCCAGTCCACATGCCTCTCTCTCTCTCTATCTCTCTCTCTCCCCTCTCTCTCTCTCCCTTTCTCTCTCTCCCTTCTCTCTCCCTCTCTCCCTGGGTCTAGGGCTGGAGCTGGGTTTGAGGCTGGGTCTGGCGTTGGTGTTGGGTCTGGGTCTAGGGTTGGGTCTTGGCTGTGCCTGGGACTAGCATTGGGTCTGGGCTGAGGCTGAGTCTAGGGTTGGGGTTGAGGCTGGGTCTGGGACTAGCATTGGGTCTGGGCTGAGGCTGAGTCTAGGGCTGGGTCTAGTTCTAGGGTTGGGGGTGAGGCTGGGTCTAGGTCTGGGTCTGGATCGATGGCTGGTGTTGAGGCTGGATCTAGAGCTGGGGCTGGGGCTCATGATAGACAGATGATGCAGGGTGCCTTTCCCAAACAGACCAGCAGAGGGAGAGGGTGTCATTGTAACGGCCAAAAGATAAGGCCCCAGTTACATGTATTTCTTTACATCCTCCCGACCTCAGAGAGCCTACGGATATCAGATAAGCAGTGACAGGCTCTCTCCTCTACACTGAGGTCCTCAGAGCAGTGTGTGGGACTGTGCAGCAGGATAGCTACATGGCGTTAGCATATGCTGTTGTAGTTTTGTTATTTTTTATCAGTTTCTTGTTATCACGTTGGGTTGTGAAAAGCTTGCTAATCAAAGTGTCAGTATAAAAACAAATAGATACAAATGATTTAGGATAGGATGAAACAAGCTTTCATTATGTAATAAAATGGCAAATAAACATTTCACACAGTGTAACAGTAATTCACATCAGTTATGGTTATTAAGTGCTAGTCTCACACCTGGTGGAACGGCTTTTAAAGACATTTCCAGTTTTATCGTATTGCTTGGAGCATCAGCTTTAAAACGAAACGGGACAAGGGATGTTTTTTGTGAGCTAATTAAACGGTGTAGCATTTCTTGATGATTATTAACAGGCTCTTAACTGAAACTTCTTACACTGGTGAGATTTTGCAGTAGTAGCCTAATGTCTGAATAGGATAATCTTTTCTACAAAAAGCTCAGTGGTAGTGAGGTCTTTCACCTGTTGTCCAATGAAAACACATTACTGGGACGGACGGACGAACGGACGGATGGATGGATGGATGGATGGATGGATGGATGGATGGATGGATGGATGGATGGATGGATGGATGGATGGATGGATGGATGGATAGACGGATGGATGGATGGACGGACGGACAGATGGATGGATGGACAGATGGATGGACAAGTGTACGGACATATGGATGGATGGATGGATGGATGGATGGATGGATGGATGGATGGATGGATGGATGGATGGATGGATGGATGGATGGATGGATGAAGGGGCGGACGGACGGACGGACGGACGGACGGACGGACGGATGGATGGATCCCCTCCTAGTCGCCACATGGGTGAAGAGACTTCCTCAGCCTGCGGCCTCCAAAATAAGCAAGTTTAAATGTTCATGAATAATGCTTAATTATCCATACATAGCCATTTACAAGCATATAGCCAAAGGGCTCTGACGTCACAATAGTCCCCAGTTTAATGGAAAATAACATTACTGCGCGCGCCCAGAATTACTCACCGCATTACCCCCGTTTCATAACACGTATTAACTGCAGCAATTTCATGCATATGGATACAGTGGTTCTTAGCAGGAGACCTCCTGATTGTACTAAAACTAATTTCACAATGATTAGTTTGGGTGGTGATGAGAGCGTGTACGTGTGTGTGTGCGTGTGTGTGTATGTGTGTGTGCGCGCGCGTGCGTGCGTGTTATCTGTAATTAATTGACAACAGCACTGTACGTGGTATCTGTACCTTCTTCAATAAATACATATATTTGGACTTCATATATGGAAAAACATTGAAGTTTCATTGAATGATCAAGAGGAAGGGAACAGATGACATCCAATGTTGTTGCCTTGCCTGCTCTGATGTGAAATAACTTCTGCGCTCATAGAGGGCTGAGACTAGTCATAAACAGAGGAGCGGGTGTTTGAGGTCGGGCTACAATACAAACCCACTCAGCCTCGGGGAGGAGGTAATGAGTCATGGCCGAGCGCTGGATCCCATACATATGTAGGATCAGGAGACGCTCAGCAAAGCTTCAGAATCACATAAGTGCTGTCACGCGCCATTGTTCACAATAAACATTTAAATTGTGTTCATGAACTGGGCTATAAATCTAATTCTAATATCCTCAATAGGCCTAGTTTATAGTTAATCTCTGATGTGATGGGTGCTGATCATGTCAGCTCTCAAGGTCAGATATTCAGTGGGCATATGTTTAGATGAGTTAGGAAATAGTGTGAAATGTGGATTCATTTAGTTTTTTTTTTTTTTTAAGCACATTATTTCAATGTACTGCATGTACACCACACAAGGTGTATCGTGGTTAAAGTAAGACTTGACTTTAGACTTTAAGACTTTAGACTTGAATTTGAAGATTGTAAATGTATAGCTTATATTTGCAGAACTGTTAGAGAATGATTATGGCCTTCTCTGACTTTGTGACTAACCCAAGGAGGTTGGAATTTCCTCTTTAATGACAACGGATCAAAACACTGTAGTAATAGCAGAATACCACAAGGTGGCAGTAAACAGCCTTTAGCCTTGTCCCAGCAATGTCCTCCTCATGCAGTCTGCATGCAGATATTGGGCCAATGCCACCAAGATGAAAACTGGATTTGGGAAACCAACCGTATGCAAGTCCTTAAGCTGTAAACAGGACAATAATAAAGAAATCATGATTGTCAATGATTATCAACGATGCCAACCACATGTGAGGCTTTGTATTGGACAAATACTTTGCAAACAAATCATGTAAAGCATATAGGCTATAGCATGTTTCAATGTACAGCACACAGTAACCAACTCATGCAAAACAAACTATCATCAGCAATGGCCAAAAAAAGGCCTGGTTACTTCTTCTCATCCTCCAGGTATGTGTGACCTGGCCCCGGGCGAGCTGAGGTCTGTAGAGAGCAGTCTTCAGACAGGGGGGCTCGGATGAGCGTGCTGGACAAAGGGACAGACAATAGGGAGGACAGACAGAGAGGGAGGGGTGGAGATGGGAGAGCAGGATTTGAGGGGGCTTTAAGTTCAACGCAGGGATAGGGGGAGGTGGCAGAAGGTCACTGCTGTCCCAGATTTGGAGGTGTCGCTGTCTGGAGGAGAGATTGATGGCTGCGAGCAGTAGATAACAGCTTGCAGTGTGAGGGCAGATTAAAGGAGGCAGAGATTTTGGGGGGAACCTCGCCCCACCCCGATTGGGCTGTGCAGTAATAACAGCCATGGACGTCTCACTCAGGTCCCGACAGACTGCAATTAGCTGCAGAGACGATTGCAGGGTCTCAGAGGGTTCTGGGTAAAAGATGTGCTTGCAAGTTTGGGATCCATGCTTGCAACTTTCTTGCTGACCATCTTTGTTCAGAGTTAATGACCATGTTTGGTACCCAAGATGGAATGTGAAATAGTATAGAATTTAATCCAGGACATTTTGTAAAAGATAAATATGTGAATCATATGGTTGAAACTCTTCATATTATCATGAAAAAATTTCTCATCATGATGAACATCTCATTTCACTCTTTTTTTATGTGAACAATCCACTTAAGCTTTTCTTGGAGTCCCCCATTATTGCTGAGTTTGACTAAGCCCATGTTTACTCTGATCCATTATCCCTCCCTGTCTGACCATTGTTGGGACAGAAGTTTGTCTGATAAGCTCTGCCCCCCCCCCCCCCCCACGTCCAGCCTGCTTCCCAGGCACCCCGTGAGTGGCCTGCCACAATGCCATTGTTATCCATCGGACTGTCTGCAGCCATTACGCATTCAGCCAGCCGTCATGCCTTTTGTCCAAAATCATTCTTCACTCCGGCCCTAAGACCTCTCCCTTTCTGCTACTGCCCATCTGCCCCCTCTTCACGTTCCACATACCCCCCCATCATTCTCTCACACATAAACACACACACACACACACACACACACACTCACACCAGCTGTCCTGTCGCTGTCCCTGGGGTGTAAACAGGTGCTGGGCTTGTGTGGGCCGCTGTAGACTGCACATGGCAGAAGCTCGAACCAACTCTCCAACCTGCTCCGGGAGCTCTGTGGAGACTCTGCGCAGACGAGAGAGACACATCAACTCGCTGTTACTTCCTGTTTGACAGCCCTGCTGTTGAGCTTGGTTTCCTGCCCCCTCCAGGGTGACTGAGCTCTGGCTGCTGCTGCTACAGCTCAGTGTGCGCTTTATGCTGAACGAGCCATTCCTACTGAGAGCGGAAACATTCAAATCAGACTAAACAAAGTAGAAATGATGGTGCACACATAAACACTGCATTAACTGTTTGTGTTTCTGTAGATAAATACTCTCTAATGTGGCCTGAGGCCTAACGTCCAAGTCCGGAATCCTGGTGTAGAATACCTGCATATCAATGTATCATAGTTTTTATTCAATGTAAACTTTCATTTGAATTAAATGACTGAATAATCCTTTTCAGGCCCTGTCGATGAATGTATCCAAGAGAGGAAGTCAGAAGCGGTTCTGTAAAAATAGACACTGGTCGCCTTTGATGGAGGCTATAAATAAACAGAAGGAAAAAGGGCTGCCATGAGGAGCTTCTGTGCCGGGATAATTATAGCACAGGCACAGTGCTGTTTACCAGGAGGCTGACAGCCAGGGGTGTACTTATCAATAACACCATACACGCAGACCGAAATAGACCTACATGCCTGGTCACCTCGGCCATTTCTGGACTGATGCAGCCAAGGTGAAATTAAATCACTTTTATGAGGGGGATCAAAGGATTATATTCAGAGAGGGTCCTCCATTTAAGGCTGCCGGGATTGCAAAGGATGAATTGGTCCCATATCTCCACAAACTACAAGTGGTGTGACTTTGTTATTTTGGTATTTAATACCGAGTATCATCATGTATGACATCAGAATGATTCATTGTAGTACTCATTTTCACATCCATTTGAATATCACCCAATGTAAAACTATTCAAGTTTTTTCATCATCAGGTCAGTTTAGTGTCAGTCACTTGTAGAACCGTCTTTTTTTCTTTTTTTACATAAACCAATAAATTAAATGAAAATAGACCTCGAGGGTCTTTATTTGCCCCATGTGACACACACAAACACACGTGAGTGAGTGGCAACACAGCATACACACACACACACACACACATCTTCAGTGGCCGGTAATGGAATTTGTCCTCAGCATTTTTCCAGCCAGGAGCAGTGGGCAGCCTCATCAGTGGCGCCCGGGGACTAAGTCCAAGTAGGATACTCAGTCCAAGTCCTGGTCAGGGACAGGACTGAAGAGCATCTGTTCTTCTGCATGTTTTCATATTGGGGTTCTATGTGGAGGGAACCCGAGTCAGCACGGGGAGAACATGCAAAAAATGGCCTGTGCGTTTCCTGCCCATTCCAGCCTGTTGTCCAAGTGCACCCCTAGGTAGGCTACTTGTATCACCTCCACATTAACCGCCTGGACTGAAATTTGGGTCGGCTGTCTTATTCCCCCTGTAGTCAACCATCAACTCATTGATCTTCCCCACGTTGAGTTGCAGGTGATTCTCCTCACACTATCCAACACATTTCTCCACTAGGGCTCTGTATTCCTCCTCCTATCCTCCTCTTACACATCCGACAATAGCAGAGTCGTCCGAGTACTTCTGCAGGTGGAACGTTGTGAAAGTTGTGTTTGAAGCTTCAAAGAGACCGCCACCACCACAGAAGAAGACTAGGCTACCTCGGAAAAATAAATTCACTCCGTCAAAACGTGTCTAAATAAGTTATTTAATGGTAGCGCCGAGGCTTCAAAACCCAGTATTTGTTTAAATAGACCCTTTTGCTTAGGTAAATGAAGTTTCATGTTTATCTGACACTTGTAAATATGAGCGCCTCTCCTAAATAGGCCGACACCGATTTATTTTGACGGCGAAGTGAACGGAGGGTGAAAGGACTGTAGTCTGGCATGAGCGAGCATGCGACTACAGGACTGAAAAGGGCTAAGCAAAGACAAGCCTCTCCAGGGTCTTCATGACATGAGATGCTAATACTAATGGTCTGTAGTCATCCTTGGGGTTTCTCTTTTTCAGTACAGGGACCAGGCATGATGTTTTCCAGCTCTGGGACTTTTCCCAGTTTCAAACTCAGGTTGAAGACTCATTCGCTCAGCTTGTTAGAGCAGGTCTTGAGCATAAGTGCTGATGGTGTCTGGTCCTACCGCCTTGCTTGTGGGGAGTTTCCTAAGCTCCTTCTTGCCTGTTCCGTGGTGATGGTCAGCCTACTGCTTCCACATGATCAAAGCAACTTTCCCATTTCACTTTGAAGGAAAGTTTTCGGTTTAAATAAAATAATAATAATAATAAATTTTATTTCTAAAGCACTTTTTATTATGCACTTTTCACTCAAGTCCACGAAGTGCAAGTCCCCCTGGTGTGAGTGCAGCAGCAGGAGGAGGGGCATGGCAGCGCAGCGCCGCCACAGAGAGAGAGAGCTCTCCAGAAAGAAAAAAACACACACACACATAAACGCACACACACGCACGCACGCGCGCACACACACACACACACACACACACACACACACACACACACACACACACACACATTCAACTTGAACGGAGTGCCGCGAGTGGCAGACAGTCGGGTCTGTCGGCCAGCCAGCCTCAGTTTCTGATCAGAATAATACTGCGACATTGTGATCTAAACGTCTTGGGATTTGTATATTTTAGGAGGACCAGAAGGTCTTGAAATCGGGTGGACGCCATCTAATTGATCGCAAGCTCAGTATGTCTATATTACCTTTCACTCCCCCGATAGTGAAGAGGCTCCTCGGCTGGAAGAAGGGAGAGCAGAACGGACAGGAGGAGAAATGGTGTGAAAAGGCAGTCAAGAGTCTGGTGAAGAAGTTGAAAAAGACTGGACAACTCAACGAGCTGGAAAAAGCCATTACAACACAAAATATCAACACGAAATGCATAACTATACCAAGGTAACTAGCCAGCTATGCTACGTTAGCAATACGAAGACACAGTGCTAGCGTTAAACCCTGACGACTAACGTTATTAGCTTTAACTAGCATTGGTGCAAAACACTGACTATGTTGTTATGATTCAGCTAGCACTAGTGGCTAACTGTAGCTGCATTGACGTTAGCTAGCTAACGACCCATCTTCAGCTACGTTACTATGGTAGCTCGTTTTTATACTTGATATTGCTTGCTGGTATAGTTTTTCACGACTGTTTGCTAACCATCTAACAGTTAGCTGACGTAACTTACGGTTAGTAGTAGCTAGCTAGCTAGCTCGGGCAACCCAACTAACGTTAGACAAGGGATTTAACAGCTAACTAGCTCGATTTGATGACAGAGAGACCGGCTACTATTCCCACACTTAGCCAGGTTCCATGCTCTTCTGCTACAGTAGGCCCATGTAGAAAGCAGAACATGTTCCAATCATGGTTACTGTTGTTGTTTTTTGCTTTGACATTGCCTCCAACAATCATTATTGTTGCAATGAACAGTCACACTAGTATGTGAACCATATACATGGCAATAATCATGTCTTGAGTCAGCTGCAGAATGACAGTCCAGTTGACAGTTCTCCTGTAAGTGAGGCATGGTTAATTGCTGACAGAGTAGGGAGATCCACTTCACTTTTGCTGCCTCGGGCTTCAAAGCAGACAGGAGTCCCATCTTCTCCTAGCCATTGGAATGCCCCATGTCCACACATCACAACAGTGACTCAGAGGGCAGGGACTATGTTTTGACTAGAGAGAGTGACTGGGGGTAAAGACTGCGTGGGAATCTTGGGACAGTGTGTTTATCAAGGTATTCTATCTAAAAATTGGATTTTTAAACAACGATTAGCCTACCTACCTATTCCGAAGTGTGAATAGTGCCTCCTTAAATTATTGTAATAAGCATTGCATTCCATGACACTACTGGGAGTTTACTGGGACGGGTAGGTATTGTATTCCCTGACACTTTACTGGTAGTTTACTGGGACTTGTAGGTATACCCTGAGGACTAGAGTAGAACAGACAACATGATTAATACCAGCAATCATCTTCAGTCCACAGCAAACCTGGCCTTTTCAAGGTCACTCTCCACTTCTCTCCCCCCTCTCTCTCTCTCTCTCTCTCTCCCTTTCTCTCTCTCTCTCTCTCTCTCTCTCTCTCTCTCTCTCTCTCTCTCTCTCTCTGGAATTAAACAGTTACACACAAACATCCTGTCCCTGTTAACGAGCGTTGTGACAACAAGGAAGCCAGTTCAGCACACACACTGCTGTGTAGTCCGCCTGGCCAGGACTTCAAAGACACAGTGTTGTGCATATTACAGTAGCTTTGATATTATCAGGACCTCCTAGTTCTTTGGTTTCTTTGGGATGGATTCGTCTACCAGTTAAGCCACGTGTTTATTAATACAAGAGAGACTATGCCTCGGTTTGTGTGTGTGTGTGTGTGTGTGTGTGTGTGTGTGTGTGTGTGTGTGTGTGTGTGTGTGTGTGTGTGTGTGTGTGTGTGTGTGTGTGTGTGTGTGTGTGTGTGTAATAGCCTGAGCAAAGCCACGCAGCCGTAATGAAGTTGCTGAGGTCCTGGGAATGTGCTGTGGGGCTTGTGAGGAGGAGGGGGGGGGGTTAGGGTTTTGTGGTGTAGCCCAGCTAGGCTGAGGTGTGTGTGGGGGGGGGGGGGCGTTAGGGTTTTGTGGTGTAGCCCAGCTAGGCTGAGGTTGGGGGGGAGGGTGTTAGGGTTTTGTGGTGTAGCCCAGCTAGGCTGAGGTGTGTGGTGGGGGGGGGGGGGTGGTAGGGTTTTGTGGTGTAGCCCAGCTAGGCTGAGGTGTGTGGTGGGGGGGGGGGGGGGTGGTAGGGTTTTGTGGTGTAGCCCAGCTAGGCTGAGGTGGGGGGGGGGGTGGTAGGGTCTTGTGGTGTAGCCCAGCTAGGCTGAGGTGGTGGGGGGAAGGTGGTAGGGTTTTGTGGTGCAGCCCAGCTAGGCTGAGGTGGGGGGGAGGGTGTTGGGGTTTTGTGGTGTAGCCCAACTAGGCTGAAGTGTGTGTGGGGGGGGGGTGTTCGGGTTTTGTGGTGTAGCCCAGCTAGGCTGAGGTGGGGGGGTGATGGTGGTGGTGATGGTGGTCGTGGTCGGAGAGGTGATGGTGGTAGTGATGGTGGTGGTGGTGATGGTGGTGGTGGTGGTGGTGGTGGTAGTGGTGGTGATGATGGTGGCGATGATGGTGGTGGTGATGGTGGTGATGATGATGGTGGTGGTGGTGATGGTGGTGGTGATAACGATGATGGTGATGTTGGTGGTGATGATGATGGTGGTGATGATGATGATGATGGTGGTGGTGGTGATGGTGATGATGATGGTGGTGGTGGTGATGATGGTGGTGGTGGTGGTGGTGGTGGTGGTGATGGTGGTGGTGGTGGTGATGGTGGTGGTGGTGATGGTGGTGGTGGTGGTGGTGGTGATGATGATGGTGGTGGTGGTGATGGTGGTGGTGGTGGTGGTGGCGGTGGTAATGGTGGTGGTGATGATGATGGTGATGGTGGTGATGGTGGTGATGGTGGTGGTGGTGGTGGTGGTGGTTGGTGGTGTTGGTGGTGGTGATGGTGGTGGTGGTGGTGATGGTGGTGGTGGTGGTGGTGATGGTGGTGGTGATGGTGGTGGTGATGGTGGTGGTGGTGATGGTGGTGGTGGTGATGATGGTGATGGTGATGGTGGTGGTGGTGGTGGTGGTGGTGATGGTGGTGATGATGATGGTGGTGATGGTGGTGGTGATGGTGGTGGTGATGGTGGTGGTGGTGATGGTGATGATGATGGTGGTGGTGGTGATGATGGTGGTGGTGGTGGTGGTGATGGTGGTGATGATGATGGTGGTGATGGTGGTGATGGTGGTGGTGATGATGGTGATGGTGGTGGTGGTGGTGATGGTGGTGATGGTGGTGGTGGTGGTGGTGATGGTGGTGGTGGTGATGCTGGTGGTGGTGATGGTGGTGGTGATGGTGGTGGTAGCGGTGATGGTGGTGGTAGCGGTGATGGTGGGGGGCGTGCGGGCTTCTCAGGGTCTACGGTGGCCCAGGTCAGGGCTAACCAGGGGCAAAATGCCGCATGTATGCTCCCGGAGTGCCAGTATGTGGTCTTGCACCAAGTTTACTGAGGTCAGACCACTTCTGCTTTTCCGTCTTGGGTTTGATACAGTGTTCCCCAGGTGGCAGGCCTAGTGTTTTAAGACTGGTGACAGATCCACTAAGAACTGAGTCCTCGTTGTCCTTGTGCTTCTGTTGCTACATAGGTCTGACGAGGGAACCCAACATATCAGTGACTAGAGAGTTACACTTCAGTGTCAGAACTAGGGCCATGAATATATGGATGGGTTGACTTAGCAGGCCTCCCGGTTTGGGTTCCCAAACTCACACAAGTTCCGCCCACTTGGCCAGGAAGTAGCTGTCTGTGTAATGAGGTACAGGCTGACACAGCCTGGCTGTGGCAGGAGTGTATGAGGCAGGGGGGGGGGAGTCTGTGTTTTGACTTCAGTCTTCTCCCCCTGGTGCCCTCCAGAGTCACGCCAAGGAATGAGAACCACATGTTCCCCGTCTAACACCCCCATGGAGGAGTCTGGGGGGCGGTCTGGGGGTGGGGGGCGCGAGTGAGGGCTGCACAGAG
>NC_140251.1:9529548-9612048 GCF_949987555.1 Borostomias antarcticus
CTGATTGTTCACGCCTCTTTTAAAGTCGCACTGAAATAAAAAAAAGCATTCTGTCCCATTTTGGTTCACATAATTGGTCATAGTGTTCACCTATTCAACGATGTATGCCAAAATTCTACTTTTGTTGTAATCTTATATCAAAGTATATAATTTCTTACTTCCTAGAAAACGGTAGGTCACGTGCAATTACAGGTACCTTATATTTTTGGCCAATAATCTCACGACATCCACCCGTCAATCAACGTTATCCTTCTATCGAATCTGTCTAAAGTTCTTAAAACCTGTCCACTTGTCAATGTTCCAATCAAATTCCTCTAAACATATGTCCCACCCTCATAGCTTGTTTGCGTCGGAAATACGTTAAACTACGGAAGTTAGATGATCTCAAACGCCCGTTTCAGTGCGACTTTAAATGCGGAGGCGCGGAATGCTATCTAAACAAAGAGCTGCCACAGAAATATTACACCTCTATCTAAATGGGCAGAGCGCAGATATTGTGGGTCCATTGCGGGACCTATTTGCAGCAAATTTGCATAAGCTCTGTCTAAAAATGCCTTATAAGAAAGTGCAATATTTCTGAAAATGACATTTTTCATTTTCATAACTAGACTCACAAGTCAGTCTCTAAATGTTGCGAGACTATTCCTTAACTAACATTTTCATCATACAAATTCAAACCGGTTTCTATATATTTTAATATATTTTAACAGTGAGTGCAAATCTTTTTTCCTTACTTTTATTTTATCTTGAATAGCCTACATTTGTACGTTATTCTATTTAGCCGCAAGATGCATCACTACTGTAAGCCTGCCCTGGACCTGTACTTGCATTTATTAAAGTTCAAGTTTGTTTCCATTTCTAGCCAGACACTTAAATACATTTGTAGGCTACTATTCTATTTCTTGCCAGACACTTATCTTGAAAGATTGCTGAGACGTTAGCCCTCTCAGCTGTGTGGCTCGTTTTTTCCTCTCGTCTCCTTACGACTCACACTGTTCTCCATGTTGAGTAATGAATAGCTCTTGACATTATATTCCTTTATGAACGGCAACTTTTTTCTTGCATATCAGGCAGATAGCATTTCCATTGAACTCCACAAAAAATACTGCCATGTCCATCTTTCTTGAAACTGTTGAAACTAACGTCAGTTAACCATGAAAACAGCCTCTCGGTGGCTAGCTGCATTCCATTCATAGTTCATATCGCGTGCGGATTGATTGCACCTGTGACTATGCAGCATTCACCTCACGCGCTGCGCACAATAACAGCATTTCACCCCACGTTTGAGCGACTTGAATTTTGCATCTTAGGCCTGCCTGCCGGTGTTCCGTGTACAAGAAATTATTTTGCAGGCCGGATTACATTATATTTCTGACGTCATGTTCCGGGCCAGATGGAGGGGTGGGCCGGGCCGGGAGTTTGAGACCGCTGCACTACAGAATCTTATTGTTCCCAAGGGAGTGAACCATTGCCTCTGGCTTGTAAAGTACTGACGTGATAATCTAAATATCAAACATGTTTGATATTATTTGGGCTGCCCCGATGGGTCTGCGAGCCGATCGGGAGGGATAAAATTAGATCTGTAAACCCCTCACATTACAACATCATCTGGGCCCAACATCGGTACCGACCAACGTTCCAGACCAGATTTCGACTCCGATTGTCAGGAGGGGTGAGTCGGGGATAAATTAAACTCCGCTACTCTCGAGATGAGCGGCCGCCTCCGATCGTTTTGTGTTGTCGCGAAAGCGCGAGTGGCCATCTGACCCAAGCCCGTCCCGTCCTGTCCGCTGTCTCCAGGGCGAGGCGTGAGGCTGTACTACATCGGAGGGGAGGTGTTCGCCGAGTGCCTCAGCGACAGCGCCATCTTCGTCCAGAGCCCCAACTGCAACCAGCGCTACGGCTGGCACCCCGCCACCGTGTGCAAGATCCCTCCAGGTAGGGTTGGCAGACTCTGACTGGACCAGAGTGGAGCACCGGAGACCGTCTTGGAACTGGACCCAGACTCAACCTTGCTGACTCCAGACTAGGATCATGAGGACTCGACTCAGTCGTCCATGACTTGGACTCTGACTCAAACCCTGGGGACTCAAGATTTGACTCGGGACTCAGGATTTATTGACTCCACTGCAACACTTGTTGACACACACACACACACACACACACACACTCTCTCTCTCTCTCTCTCTCTCGTTCTCTCTCTCTCTCGTTCTCTCTCTCTCTCTCTCTCTCTCTCTCTGAGCCTAGGTGTGACCATGTGTTTGTGTTCCTCAGGCTGCAATCTGAAGATCTTCAACAACCAGGAGTTTGCCGCCCTGCTGGCCCAGTCAGTCAACCAGGGCTTCGAGGCCGTCTATCAGCTGACCCGCATGTGCACCATCCGCATGAGCTTCGTCAAGGGCTGGGGGGCCGAGTACAGGTACACCACGCACACACACACGTAAAGTCAACTTTATTTATATAGCACTGTTCATACAAGTAAATGTAGCACGTACACACACGCACGCACACACAAACACACAATTTATTTATGTCCATAGAGAAAATTACTTTCTTTTTCACACATCTTTCAAGTAGCAGCGTCTCCTCCATATATGGTGACTGCCGATGACAGCAGAGACAGAGCAGTACTGAACAAGGCGTTTAGCCTCCTTTTTGGGCATTCTCAGTTGTTGGAGCCCTCTTACGACCAATCTATATGTACTGTATGTAGTACATGTGTGATTTTTGTATGCGCATGCACACACATACGGTATACACACACTTACAGTACACACGCATATACATACACACACACACACGCACTCTCTCTCTCTCTCTCTCTCTCTCACGGTACATGTACCGTACACACACATATATGCATAGACCACACACCATGCTTACACACACACACGCGCACACACCACACTCATGCACACACATGCACACACACCACACTCACCACACACACACACATACACACACGGAGTGCATTACAGACAGTATGAGTCACCTTCTGCGAATCTACAAAAATGCAGTTGAAATGACTTCTTTACACCATGTGGCTGTTGATGGTGTTGAGTCAGACCCCAGCGTGTATCACACACACACACACACACACACAGCCCTGTCCCTGACTCAGAGCTGCTAACGACGGTGACTCAGCCGCCCACCGCGCTCCCCAGCAGACAAACACAAGTGAATGTGGAGGGGAACTGTCAGCCACTCTGTCCCCGGCCTGCGGTCTGGAGGGTCCTCTGGGTGAGGGGGAGGATGGTGGGGGGGGGGGGGGAGCCTGGACGGTCCTCTGGGTGAGGGGGAGGATGGGGGGGGGGGGGGGGAGCCTGGACGGTCCTCTGGGTGAGGGGGAGGATGGGGGGGGGGGGGTGTGTGAGCCGGGACGGTCCTCTGGGTGAGGGGGAGGATGGTGGGTAGGGGGGGGTGGTGGTGAGCCTGGACGGTCCTCTGGGTGAGGGGGAGGATGGTGGGTAGGGGGGGGTGGTGGTGAGCCTGGACGGTCCTCTGGGTGAGGGGGAGGATGGTGGGTAGGGGGGGGGTGGTGGTGAGCCTGGACGGTCCTCTGGGTGAGGGGGAGGATGGTGGGGGGGGGGGGGGGGGTGGTGGTGGTGAGCCTGGACGGTCCTCTGGGTGAGGGGGAGGATGGTGGGGGGGGGGGGGGGGTGGTGGTGGTGAGCCTGGACGGTCCTCTGGGTGAGGGGGAGGATGGTGGGGGGGGGGGGGGGGTGGTGGTGGTGAGCCTGGACGGTCCTCTGGGTGAGGGGGAGGATGGTGGGGGGGGGGGGGGAGCCTGGACGGTCCTCTGGGTGAGGGGGAGGATGGTGGGGAGGGGGGAGGGGGGGGGTTGTGACCCTGGACGGTCCTCTGGGTGAGGGGGAGGATGGTGGGGGGGTGAGCCTGGACGGTCCTCTGGGTGAGGGGGAGGATGGGGGGGGGGGGGTGTGAGCCGGGACGGTCCTCTGGGTGAGGGGGAGGGGGGGGGTTGTGAGCCTGGACGGTCCTCTGGGTGAGGGGGAGGATGGTGGGGGGGGAGGATGGTGAGCCTGGACGGTCCTCTGGGTGAGGGGGAGGATGGTGGGTAGGGGGGGGAGGGGGGGGGTTGTGAGTCTGGACGGTCCTCTGGGTGAGGGGGAGGATGGTGGGGGGGGAGTCTGCCCTGGCCTGGAGAGCGGCCGTCTGCATGTGGAGCCACTTACTGCCTGGCTCTGATTACAGCAGACACCCACTCAACCTTTCTCACGCCTACTCCATCTCCTACTCCTCCTCCCTCCCTCTCCCTCCCTCTCTCGCTCTCTCCAAAACACACACACACACTACTCCAACTCCTCTAACTTTCTCCCTCTCTCTCTCTCTCTCTCTCTCCAAAACACACACACACACGCAGACACACACACACACTTCACTCCACCATCTCCTCTCACTTTCTCTCTCCCACCCCTCCTCCCCTCTCTTTCTCTCTCTCTCTCTCCAAAACACACAAATCCTGTCCACACTCACTTCTGCATTATGATTCCCCAGATATTCTATGTTTCAAAGATGGGATTTGGAATATGCTTCTAGGCACTTCTAAGCACAGGACGACATCTGTATACTTCGACTATGTGAGACATTTCACTACTTTCTGTTGCTGTTCTGGATGAGTGAAACTGCCATGACTTCCCAAAGTAAAGGACCCACCCACCTCTCCCTCTTTCATCTGATAACAAGTGAAAAATGCTTATCCCTCCCAGAGGCCTGTTAGTCTGGGATGATCCCTGTCCTCTATAGTGACCCAGCCTTGTTAGGGTTAGGGTTAGGGAGGCCTGTTAGTCTGGGATGACCCCGGTCTTCTATAGAGACCCAGCCTTGTGGAAGCTAAGGGTGTGTGTATCTCTCTGTCAGCCTGTGGATGACACACATAGACGTTAAACATGGCTGACGCTGTCGTTTCTGCTTGTGATTCATGGCGAGCCTCCTTCTGATGCTGTTGTTTCTGGTGGTCATGGCGAGCCTCCGTCGAGGCCAAGGAGAACCTGGCCACCGCCGCCGCTGTGTTTGGCCCGGCCGCTCACTCGCTCCCGTGTTTGTGGAGTCCGTTCCACGCCATTAGCGGCGGTCGAGACACGGCCGTGAGCCCTGGAAGGGCGAGGGAGCCCAAGTTAGGGAGGAGCAGGAGAGGGAGAACGGCGAGAGGGAGAACGGCGAGAGGCCGCGGTGTCCTGGCAGCAGATTTGGAGAGAGAGAGAGAGAGAGGTGATTGAGTGGTGGGGGGTGGGGAGGGGGGGGTTGGGTAACGGGGGAGGAATGCGGGAGGGTGTGCAGGGTCTGCGGGGGAGGCAGAGTGGGAGGTGGACACGTTCAGACCCGCGGAGCACAAAGGGGGTTCCCCCTGGAGTCTGAGCGGTGACCGTGTCACCTTTCACACACAAAACTCCCCTAGAAGGAAAACATATCTGCTAGAGCAGAGCCCTGCCAGGATCTGAGAGTAGGACCGGACCTCTACTGCTGCTGTTGAAACACTTGTTCAATGTCTTCTACTGTTTTCCTTGATAGAGGCGACAGTTGGAACAGTGAAATGGAATTTATTTAGTAGTCTTAGGACCCTTTCTCACCTACGTTGTTTAGTCCGGACTTTCAGACTTTCCAGTTTGATCCGAACCAAATTGACAGGTGTGAAACCTCCTGGCCACGGTGCGCGGATCAAAGACTCGGTCTTTGGTCCGACCTCAAGAGGTGGTCTCGGCTCGAACCAAGGTTCGCTGCTGCCTAATGTGAAATCAAAGGTTCGCACTTTCGGATCAAGTGCATCCTCAAACCAATCAGTGTCAAGTATAGGGAGACGCACCCCCATGCAAGCGATGACGACATAATGTAGGTCTGCCACTAAAAATCCTTTGGTCCGCTGGTGTGAAAGCAAAGTTTATGGAACTAATCAATAAAAAATAACAAATGTGAATGCGCCAAACGGGATTCTGGTTCGGACCTTGGTCTAGACCTTTAGGTGTGAAAGCGCCCTTACTCAGTAGTACAGGTCAGTCTTTCATTTCTGTGTGTCTTGTCAGTTTCCTTAGCAAACTTTTGCTTAATAGTAACATGGCTTTTGGTCTCTCCCTGCCTCCAGGCGTCAGACGGTGACCAGCACCCCCTGCTGGATAGAGCTGCACCTCAACGGGCCCCTGCAGTGGCTGGACAAGGTGCTCACGCAGATGGGCTCCCCAAGCATCCGCTGTTCTAGCGTGTCCTAGGAAAACACGTACCACGACACACACACACACACACACAACACACTCACAACATGCAAAGGAAAATAAGAATAAGGAACTAGAGAGGGAGGCTGCTGGTCCCTGAACAGGGCACGACTTGGTGCATCAGAGGATCACTCCCATGTGTCAGTAGGCCCCAACGTTTCACCTCACATACACTGTGAAAGCACTTTCTTCACAAAGGTAGCATTTAGCGTGTCCATATGATGGGTGTTTCTAGATTTGCATGTAGTGTTAATGTGTATTTGATTACTTTTTTGAATGTGAGGATATCTTTTTTTTTCATAAAGGTTAATTGTACAATTTTCAACTGAATCTTCTCTTTTAGAATTTTCAGTTTTGGAGCCATCAACCTGTCACTCACCACTGTCTGTAATTATTCTTATAAATTGTTGAGCATCAGAGCAGAGAAGTGGAAGGCTACCAGGATATATTTATATGGAGAGACTCATTTAGAATTAATGTTATCTTTTCTTTAAAAGTATCAAGTACTTTGCCCTCATTTGTCAGTAACCATATTAGTGAATTGTCTTGGCAGTCACTGAATATGAACTATTTTTAAGGAAACAGACATTGGTGCCATAATGTTTCTATAGAAAGAACCCTGAACCCTTATGGGAAACATATTTTGCTCAGAGAAAAGAGACAAATTATTTTGCTACCAAATATATTTTTACCATTTACCAAGGGGTTCAGTATAAAGAAAAAGTCAAACGTATACCGTAGTTAGAGTAATGAAAATATGTCTTGCTATAGAAACTCTTTCTGTTTCAAGCCCCCCCCCCCCTACAGAAATGTACAGCAGCACGGCGCACCTGCCAGACTGAGACCCAACTCTAGAAGGGGACGTTTCAGTGTACTAAACACAAGAACAGTTTTCATTTAAGCGTGCCACTGTTGGCAGCTGTAGAGATGTTTTTTTGTGTGTCAGATTCCATCTGCACTGATCATCGGAACATGATGCCTTAGCATGACCACCTGTAGTGACATCAGATATGGGTATGTACAGTACAGTAGGTTATGGATAAAGGTGCCTGCCAAATCCCCATATTACTGCATTATATACATATTATTACAGCACTCAGTAACAGGAGACTGAGTCAAGTAATTTCAGAAGTTGTGGCGCTTATGTGAAACTACATCAAAGTAGTTTTTTTTATAAAGAAAATGTATCAGTGAGAGATGATGCATTTCACTCTCAGTACTTATTTTCCTTTGTACTCTGAAATCAATGCTTAGTTTTGTTCTGTGTTCAAAGTCATATAAATGTTATTTACTGTATCTGTAAACTGTTGTTTTGAATGAATCCTTGTTTTGTTATCCGTTACCATTTAATAAAATTTAAGTGAATAAAGTGTAATGTCCTGTCCTCTCACTTCCCGACTGATGTCAAGTTCAAACCATTCTTCTTGAAGATTATTTATACATGTACAGCTGTGGAAATGCAATAGACAGTTAATGATTGTAGAGTAACTTTATTCAGGAGCATTAACAAGTCAACTTGTAATGATAGAATGTAGACTAATATTTTACAAATGTTATGAAAAGGCATGATGTCACTTGCATGTATGTGTGACATTTGTGCCATGAACAAAGATAGATGAGCAATTACAGAGGCTTGAAAACAAACCACACATAATCTGACAAAATTATACTGATCATCATCTACCACCATTAAGTGTTCAGATTCACTCATGGCTGAAAAAAGTAGCCAATGAACATCGGGAGGAGGACAGGATGTTCAGTAACCAGCCACACCTTCTTCCTTCACCCTCTTCCAAGCGGGTTCGTTCATGAGAAAATCCAACAGCTTTTAATGACATTGCATAACCATTATTTCACACGCACAGGCTGAAAGAAGTAAATGAATGTCATGGTGAGCCCCCAGGTCTGCGGCTTGTGCCCACCCCAGTCTCTCCTTGGTAGGAGCATGGCGAAGGGCGGGGGGGGTCGGTGGTAGCCTCAAGGTACAGTCAAGGAGGGACCACAGGACAGGAAGACTCGGTCACGGCTTAACTTTCCTCTCCTGACGACAGGCCCTCGATCTCATCCTGGTCCCCTCCGATCGCCATCCAAAAAGCTTTGGCAACCTGAGAGACGAAGGCAGCTTGGAGTCAGACACCGTATTTTTCAAGCCTTTCAGGTTAGGAGTGCTGACCCGTTGGTCCCCGGTGTATCATTATTTAGCTCCGCCTCGCTAAGAACTATGGAATGGAACCGATTCACATTTGACATCTCAAACGGTTTTCTCTCTCTTGTGTGTAAGATAGAGGAGAACGTTACTCACCTTTTCTGCATGCACTTTCCTCTGCTCATGGGGTAATGACGAGGCCTTATCTGGGATGAAACAGACAGAAAAGGCAATGTAAATGAGAAATGGAAATCAGAAACCAGTCAGGTCTTGACTGAGCAGCATGATTTGTGTGAGATTCTCCTTCTTTTTGGTACAGCACCTTTCATCTCCTTCAATTTGGAAAAGAGACGCTCAAAGTTCTCCACATCTGCATCTCCAGCCGTGAGACTGGCCAGCTCCTGGATGTCCATATCTAGCATCGGATCTAGAAATGGAAATCAAAATGTCATAATTCAAAATGTAGAAAGAAAGACAAAAATCACATTTTAAGGGGACTAAGATAATATGAAAAGGTCAGAAACACAGTAGCTCTCTCACCAACTATTGTGTCAACCTGTGTGTCTGAGTTCTCACTGGTTTCTGTCCTTGTGGCCTCTTCACTGCCATTTACCCCCTCTACTGGCAAACTGGAGGACTGTCGGCCAAAACCAAAATCAGTGGTGCCTATTGCTATACCAAATCCATCAGCTGTAACACAAACACACACTAGAAAAGATGTCTGATGATAGCGCCTACCGGTGAATCTTGGCTGGGCCGTGGGTGGTTATGTCTGGAAGCCACTAGGCTACTCATCAGGCCAAAGCCCTGATTGTGCTCTAAAAGGCAGAGAGAATGATCAGATAATAGTATGGCCGATAGTAGTATAACCAGCTGACACATATCTTTGAGGTGACACTATTGAATACTGATGGTAATCTCACCATCCTTCATTTCTACACTGGACCACACATTAGCGTTGAGGGCCTGGACGATCCTCTTCACTCCTGTTGAGTCTGGGAAGTCATCTGGCAAACAATTTGAAGACACTGAATGAGAGCTGTCTCCAGGCAGGCTACATGTCATTTGAAGCTGTGTTTTGCACTCTTACCCTCCTCATCTGGCAGGTCCTGAGGGTTGAGTTCCACCAGCTCGAAGGCGTGGGACAAGCACCACTGCTGTGCTTCATGTCTACTGACCCCTGGGGACATTCACATTCACACACTTAGAACAGACGTATCGCTACAAAACATTATTCAAAATGCACCTGTGAGTGGTAACTACTGTTTTGGAAATATCTCTAAATCGTAACAAACTGAAGTGATGTGTAACTCACCATTTTCACGAACATGGTCACACACCAGGATGAGCACCTCTGGAGCAAGATCCTCTACCACAGACACCCACGGAGAGAGCCTTTCTAAACCATCGTTCTGTGAGAGGAAATAAATAAGGTTATACTTATAAGGCAGTTATAATCCAGTTATAAGGCTGCTGTAATCCAGAAAAATACACATGTTGTGTCTTTGGGATATGAAACTGATCATCACTTACCACTGTACTGTTGAAGTAAACGATAAAAGCCTGCATTGACTGGGCTATCTCTGATGTCATCTGGAATGTGCTGGGCACCACGCATAGACTGACATCTGCTGTGTAGTACTTGTTGTTGATGGTCCATGGGTACCAAATAACTGTCTCTTGCTGCTTGGATGGCTCTGGCAAAGATGTTGTACCAAGGATTTCTAGATTAGGAATAAACAGGTCACAAGTCAGGTAGGTTATCAACTCATATATGCTGTAATGAAAGGTAATGTGTTTGTATGTGTTAGTGTCACTAACACAAGGAACACGGGTGTATGACTTCACTTTTGATATTACATACAGCTGATAATAGCTACTATCTCATAGAATCAATAGCTAACAGCTAGTGTGACAAGCCGGATCATGAGTCATGACATGCCATATCGAGACTGGTTGATCATGGTCAGCCTAGCTAACGATAGCTAGCTGTGGTTCAGCGACCTTATCTGGCTGACGCTGTCTGACTGCCCTTCATTAGCGTTCGACAAATGGATTATATCTTTGTACACAAAAACAATGATGTCACTCAAACCACGTTTGCTTCGAAAACCAGTTAGATAAGCACACTGGCTAGCTACGTTAGTTAGCCGACAGAAAGCTAGGTAGCTAGCGAAGCTACTGGCTTCAAGCCAAACAACCATATCAGTCTTGATTTGCAAGCCAACTTACGTTTTATTAACTCTTCCTCTTTAAACCCAATGTCGCAGCTTGTGATGAGGACAGAGGGAACAGTCGGTGTGTCTTCCTCAGACGCTGACATGTTGAAGCCTCAGCAGACCGCTACGAATCAGCAAAACAAACCTTCGGGGTCGCGACCTGTGAACTCTGAACCCACAGACGCCTACGTAGTATTTCCAGCCAAATGTTTCAGAATCAGTTTATTGGCATGCTTTTTTATGTGTAGTAGTTATGTACATTCACTTGCTTCTATTTTTATTATTATATTATAATATAATAAATAATATTTTTTTTTTTTTATTATTTTTTTTTTTACATGTATAGTAATCTATATGACAAGCACTGAACAACTAGCCTAGATATTTCCTGTTTGGTTTCGTTGCACCATGGATGTAGGGTTGAACCATGGATGTTGCACACTTTTCCATTTCCGGATCTAGCGTCCCGTTGTCATGGTTACATTGTTGCCAACTGTGTTGTCGCTAGTGCGTTAAGTGCCACGCTTTAGCTTTCACTTGGTACTTGTAAAGCAATCGCATGGATGTAGACAGCCAGCAAGCAATCAAGTACATCCGATAACACTTTATAATGAGACTCTGAAACTTTTGAAGGTTTTACAAAGCCTTCAAAATAAATGGCTGACATCCTTAAAAGCTCAGATGAGCTGGGAAGCGTTTTAGTCAAGGTAACGTTAGGTTCAATGTTCGCTAATGTTACCTAGATACAAAGTATGCTACATCTGTTAGCTCTCGCTACATACATCCATTAATTATTTAGAAACGTTTAAGACAAAATGCGTTTGTCTAGAGGTCCTGTCATGGATGGCTTTCAGAGGTGATCTAACATGTTTTGTATCTTACATGGGAGTCCAGGTGCAAGATGACTTGAGACAGCTGAAGCGCAGTCTTGGCAGGATCACTGTCCATGAGAAGGGAGAGACATTTGACATCCAGTCCTTGGACACTGCCATCCGTAGGACAGAAAGTGGGATCAGGGTGAGAGTTTGATGGATCTGCCTGTTTTTCCACTGAATTTTGGCCTTGTCCAAGTTTTTAGGCCTTGTCCAAGTTTTCATATTATCTTTAGTAACCATAGTAGTGTAATACAACAGCATATTTGCATATCTTTCAACAGAGGCGAGCAGAGGAGTATTTGAAGACAGTGAATAAACAGGTACTGACACTTCCCAGCATTGAAGACTTGGAAAAGAAGACTTTACATATTTCCAAATGGTAAGTTATAGCCCATGAGCACTGCCAAACCATCACTCAGGCTATTAATTTCACTATGAATATTGTCTGGACTGCATTGGTCTTTGGGAAGAGGTTTGACATGTGGTCCTTAACTCAGGAAGCCGCCTCTAAAGAGCATCCCGGACATGCGCCCGCAAAGGCTCCAGAGTACGGCAGATTCACCTGGAGAGAAGGTACATCATCTTACTGCTTTCACCTATTAGCCTACGTTAGGTCTACACTATGATTTACAAAACACACTTTGGAATTTAAAATGGGTTCCTCATACTAATACTGCTTTGTCTTTAAAACTGTTTACCTGGGAATTTCCACTGGACTACAAAAATAAAGAAAGCTAGAGCACTCATTTATATAGTCTGTACATTTTTATTCCAGGGGTGGTGAATGATGTTTTGACAAACGTGTCTTCCTCAGAGTTGACTCACATTGTCGAAACATCAGTCACCACTCCTGGAATAAACATGAATGACTGCTCCATCTTTCTTTATTTTGGTTAGTCCATTGGAAATGCCAAGGGAAACAGTTTTTGATACATGTCCTCTGCTGTTGAGCACCAAACCCTCTACCCAGAACTTAGTGTTTTGTCTCTCTTTCTCTCACACAGCACAAGACAGCACTGACGATGCGTTTGCTGTATAATCCTGTACATCCAAAGCATAGAGCGCTCATGCACCAAAACTATGGAATTCAGCTCCCTGATGTGCGCAAGAGATCAGGAACCTCAGTGAGTCGTCTTTGTGTGAATATAGACTATTGTTTAACTACTGTGGTTTCTGCACTACGTCACAAAATCATGACAATAGTGTGAAATGGGCGATATTTCTGCCTTACCTTTTTCAATCAGAAATTCAAGTACGCAGTCAGTCATCTGAAGTGACCTCCTCCCTCGGTTCTATTAAGACTGTGGTCTCTATGCTGCACTTGAGATGGTACATCTGGCCGCTTTTGACCATGTTATGATTTCATTTATTTACTTACTGCCTCTATGGTTTTCTGTATTGTGGGATATTGATCCACTCTGCCCTCAGCTTCTATTGATATGGCACATCAATACCATACAGCATAGCCCTTTGGGAGGACTTGATTAGGAATTATTACAGGGGTTATTACAGCTAATTGAGATGAATTAGAAATTTGTGTTGGATGATGGACGAGGCTTTCTGTTCTGTTTCATCTCCCGAAACAGCGAGGCAGATGCCGCAAACACTGCTAGTAGAGAGCGATGAGACGGCATGTTTAACAGATGACTCAAGTCACCGAGCCCAGAGACCGACAGCGGCGTGAAGGTCACTCGGCCTAGAAATGACAGCCAGCACATGTCTTGGTAAACAAATTCACCTTTGCAAAGGTCGGCATTAGTTTCAGACAGTCTCCACGCTCGGCTTTCCCCCTCCGATCTCCATCTCCGTTCCCGCGTCCGGCGCTTGTCGCCAGGGAAGCGGGCCTGTGCCTGTGACTGCGAATCAGAGGAGGGCGTAAGAGCTGGCCGCGGAGAGCGGCAGATTGCAGTACATCAGCATTCTATTAAGGAAACCTGCGCCTGATTGCCGCGCCATGGGCTGCTGGTTTACAGCTGTCCCCGGACAGGAGCGGTACCTGCTCCAGCATGCCAATAAGACAGCCGCAGCCTACCCAACTGGTAACCGCTGGCGCCCTGCCCGCCGCCTCCTCTCGCTGGCTCGGCCAACTCTCCTCTGCTCTCATCCTGCCGGGGAGGAGCAGCTTTTGCGTTGTTGCAGATTTCACAAAGGTGCCCCCCCACCCCTCCACCGTCCCTGACACGTGGGAAACAGATGCGCGCCTTTCAGGAGCCTCTTCCCGAGCACCTGGCGACTGCCTGAGGTCTGTCAGAGAGCTCAGTGGTCTGAGGAGAGACAGGCAGGCTGACATCAGGTGAAGGTGTCTGAAGGAACGGCCAGGCAGAGACAGCACTGACTGACTGCCCGGACTTAATGTGTGTTTAAACCCACGTTCTCCACAAGCACTGCTTTGTATAGAGGTTAAATCAATATGAGAATCCGTCGTACAGCTTGTAGCTCTATATGGTTGTCTTGATGTTGTTTATCACAACAGCTTCAATAAACAATCCATTAATGTCGGGAAGGGAATATTAGCTGACGTTACAGTATCTGCTTCGTTATCCTAAAGCAATAGAGCACCTTTCTAATTTTAGTAGAGCAGAGAAATGAATGTTTATCGCCTGTGAGACTATTTGCCAACTTGTGATTGATTGCTGCAGGGAAGTAGCTTATTGGCCACTTTACAATGTTATTAACTGCAGTGTTTTTAGCTCCCGTTTTCCTTAATGAATGCAGAAAATCTGTTGGTTGTAATCACACACCATCCCCTCCCTTCCTTCTCACGCGCCCGCTGCCAAGAAGTCATATTTCCTGACATCAACAAGCTGCCAGTGGTCTGATTAATGGATGGTCGCCTCCTAGCCTTTCACAAAGTTTTGTTTTGAAGAAAATCTAGTCAGTGATCCGAAGCTAATAGCCCTCGAGTTGAACAAGCTATCAAACTTGTGGTTTGGTGTTGTTTCTGATGAGCCTGGAGGCTGGTCTCACTTCAGTCAGGGAGGGTGGCAGCTTGATTCCAGGTTTCATACCAGGCAATAATACTGTGGCTTTTCCTTTGTTTTTGTCTCATTAGGTTCCATGTCAGAGAGTAGTCACTGGGCCCACCGTGGGCAGCCAGGCCATTGTGCCAGGGGGCGGACGCAACAACCTCTACCTGGCGCCCCCACTCTCAGAGGAGGACCTGAGAGCCGGTGAGAACACTCCCACCCACTCAGCGACACGGTGAATGGTGTGATACTGATTCAAGAGTATTTTCAATTCTAGGCATGGTGAACGATGGGATACAGACTAAGAGTATTTTTAATTCTATGCATGGTGAATGATGTGATACTGACTCAGAGTATTTTTTACTTCTATGCATGGTGAATGATGTGATACTGACTCAGAGTATTTTTTTATTCTATGCATGGTGAATGATGTGATACTGACTCAGAGTATTTTTTACTTCTATGCATGGTGAATGATGTGATACTGACTCAGAGTATTTTTCATTCTAGGCCTTGCATGTCTTCAGCAGAAGGGTTTGCCGCTGTCAGCTGCTGACCTCTGTTTGTTTCGGACCCCTGTCCAGCCGAAGGCAGCTCCTCTGCACAACAGAGAGGAGTTCTGCTCCTCAAAGACAGGTCAGTTCTGTTCTATACTGTCATTAATGTCCACCCTTTCTGATAAGTTGACAGACTCATACAGAGACTATTTCCAGTTGGGATCAACGGCCTCACATGGATGATTCTCAGTCACTGAATCATTATGATCAGTCTACTGTAAAAGCTTGGATAGGCAGGATTAAAGACCTCAAGGAAGCTTGGCATGGGAGTCCAGCGACAATAAAATTTTCATTTCAAACCTTAATTTATACTCATAAAGCACTGAGGTTTCCCTCATTTACAGTGTTGACGAATGTTCACACAAATACATAAATTTACATTAATATAGATGATGAACAGGACAGGACCCAACACTGAGCCTTGGGGCACACCTTTAGCTAGAGATAAGAAATCAGATCGAATGTTACCCAATTTCACAAACTGACACCTTGATGACAGATAGTCCTGAAACCAATCACAAGCACCTCTATCCAAACCAATACTAGATAGTGAAAGATGATAGATGATAGATGAAAGATCTACAAAGAGGGCAGCACAATGTTTCCTGTTGTCTAATGAAATTATGTCATTAGTTAGAGTCACAGCAGAAATGGTGCTGTGATTAGCTCTGAATCCAGATTGGTTAGTACTTAAAACTGAGTGACTTGAAAGAAAATATTTCAATTGGTTATTTACCAAGGTCTCCAGAACTTTGGCTAAGCATGGTAATCTGGAGATAGGATAGTTATCCAGTTTATCCCTATCACCCCCTTCGTGCAACGGGACCACCTGGGCAGGTTTCCAAACCTGAAGAATTATATCTGACACAATGGAGAGATTAAAAATGCATGTTAATCACTTTAATCACTTTTCACTAATGACTGTGGCTGCCAGTTTTATAAAAAACGAATCTAGATTGTCCTCACCAGTAGAACACTTAGGGTCTATGGATTGCAAGATTCCTAACGTTTCACTAGGTGTAAAAGGCTGAAAGGAGAAATGAGAGACACGGTCCAAAGGGGAATGCAACCAGAATCAGTATCCAAGGGAGCCAGCCCAGTATACAGCCTATCAAATAAGTGCCCAGCCTCAGTGAAGTGCTTATTAAAAGCAAAACAAATATAATTTGGATCAGAGATTACACGATCATCTACATTAATAGACAAGGGCAATGAATTAGAGGGTTTGTTTTTAGTTAAATTCACAGCACCCCAGAACTTTGCAGGGTTTGAATAGGAGTTAGATGAGTAATCAGATTTAGCTTTCCTTACAGCTGTTGTACATTTATTTGAGTTGTCTAAAAGAAAGCCAGTCTTGGGTATCCCTTGTGCGTCTGCCATGGGACCAGGCACAATTCCTATCATTAAACAAGGTAGACAGACCACTAGAAAACCATGGTGCAATTCTATCTTTAATCCTAGTCTGTTTATAAGGGGCGTGTTTATCTACAAAGTGATTGAATGTTTTTACAAAAGAGTCAAGGGCGACTTGGCCTCTGTAGTAATCAAGCAGAGCTGATTGCTACTATACACGCTATTATACCTCCCTCTCCCGCTCCTAATCTTGGAAGTCAAGCCAATATGAAAATGTGCATGAGCCCAATTTGTGTGTGTCTGTGTGTGTGTGTGTGTGTGTGGGGGGGGGGGGGGTCAGTGTAAATCCCTCACTGCAATTCATCTGTATTTAAGGAAGCGATTGCCTGTAGGGACAGCTGCCAGTCAGATTTGGCAGTGACGGATGGCTATGCCTTGTCAGCCGATGGAGCTGAGACGCTTGTTCTGCTGTGTCTGCGTCCATGACAGAGAGGATGTCCAGGTGTCTGAAGGATGTAACCTGGGGCAAAGAGCCCGCCAGGTCTGCCAGGCAGCGCCCGCCCACCCGGACCACACACACGCCCCCTCCCTCCGCCGCCTCCAAGAGCTCCGACCATCGAGTCACGTCGCAGGGCGTCGCCCGACTCACCCCTCTCAACCCTCAGGTACCGCTCTTCACCCAGTCCCAGTTCAACAGCTAGGAGAGTCTAGTGAGCAGAGTTTTACCTCAGATTAGTATGTTTGACTTAAATTGCCATTTTCAATCACGTTGAGTTCAATTCCAGACCCCTGTACCCCTGCGGTGTCTCCCGGCGCTGGCTTCCCCGGCCGCCAGCAAGTTCTCCTTCACCATAACGGAGGGGCGGATCCACCCCAGCGCCGCCGACTTCTGCCGCTTCAAGCAGCACTACTGCCTGTGCTGGAACGCCGTGGCGGAGGCCCTGTGGAGCCTGGTGAAGCTGCTCCGGGAGTTCGCCGTGCCCGTGGCACGGGCGAGTGGGGAGCGGCTGGCGGAGCTGGCCCTGGGCGGGGGAGGCGATTCGGTGGACCGCCTGCTCTCCGTCCTGGAGAACCGTGAGGAGGCGTGGGAGCTGGTGTCCCGCCCAGGTCAGCGCTACAAGGGGGAGGGCGGCGTGGAGGCGGCGGCCGTCCGCATCCAGACGTGCTGGAGGCGCCACGCTGCCCGGGCCGCCTACCTGCGCCGGCGCCGGCGCAGGTGGGCGGCGGGGACCATCGCCATCTCCTGGCTGATGCACGCTCAGCTGGGCCGCGTCAGGAAGGCCCTGCAGGCGTCACGCCTCGCACACCTGGAGAACTTCCGCACCAGAGCCCAGGTGAGGCTGGCCGTATCAGGCCTGTCTCACTCCTTCATTCACACACACACTCTCTCTCTCTCTCTCTGTCTCACACACACACACTCTCTCGCTCTCTCTCTCTCTCTCTCACACACACACACACTCTCTCTCTCTCTCTCTCACACACACACACACACACTCTCTCTCTCTCTCACTCACACACACACACACAAACTCTCTCCCTCTGTTTCTCACTCACACACACTCTCTCTCTCTCACACACACACACACACACACACTCTCTCTCTCTCACTCACACACACACACACATACAAACTCTCTCTCCCTCTGTTTCTCACTCACACACTCTCTCTCTCTCTCTCTCTCTCTCTCTCTAACACACACACTCTCTCACACACACCCTCTCTCTCTCTCTCTCTCTCTCTCTCACTCACACACACACACACAAACTCTCTCTCACTCTTTTTCTCACTCACACACACACACACACACACACTCTCTATCTCTCTCTCTCTCACTCACTCACTCACTCACTCACACTCTCTCTCCCCCTCTCTCTCTCTCTCTCTCTCTCTCTCTCTCTCTCTCTATCTCTCTCACTCATACACACACCCACCCACTCTCTCTCCCTCTGTCTCTCACTCACTCTCTCTCTCTCAAACACATACACACACACTCTCTCTTCCTCTGTTTCTCTCTCACTCACACACACACACACACACACACTCCCTCTCTCTCCCTCTCTCGCTCACACACACACACACACATGCACTCTCTCTCTCCTTCCTACACACACACACAGACACACAGACACACACAAACATTCTCTCTCCCTCTCTCTCTCGCACACACACACACACACACAAGCACACTCGAGCAAATTAAATGTCTTGTCTTTGACGAGTACTTCATCAACGCAGTCCTCCCAGATGCGCTGCATTTGGTGGTGCAGATGTCTTGTCTGCGCTGTCACCTTGCTTGTAACATCTTTATGAACAGAGGCAGTCTTTTAATTAGTGCACACAAGTTCATTTACTTTGACCATCTTTGGGTGCTTGTACATGCACTAATGTATGTTCTCAGCCTTCAAACATTCATAGCGTGTTAATTAAGCCCCCTAATCTTCCCCTGGCAGTAGCATCATGTACCTTACTTACTCAATTAATTGAGAGAAGATGTTTCTAAGTAAGCACATAATTTAATTAAGGTGATATTTTATGCTTGGTTTGATTCTATTAGGCCCAGAGAAAGACATGCATGATGTCTTCTAGCTGCGCAGTGATGTGATGAGTGTGCTTGTGTGTATGCCTGTGCGCACGCTCATGTGTGTGTGTGTGTGTTTGTGTGTGTGTGTGTGTGCGTGGGCGTGTGTGTGTTTGTGTGCGTGTAGGTCTGTGTGCATGTGTGTGTGTGGTGTATGTGTGTGCGCAGGGGTGAAAAGGGGACTGTAGATGAAAAAATCTACCGGCCAAGTATATATTTTTTTCAGATACAGTAGCCTTCCGAAATCTAGTTGCCAATTGGAAATTTTACCTGCATTTGGCCGGTGGCAGGTGTTAATTTTCAGCCCTGTGTGTGCGTGTGTGTGTGTGCATGTATATGTGCCTACGTGTGTGTGTGTGTGTGCCCGTGCGGGCTGTCTCCTCACTGATCACTCACTGTTCCTCACTCCTCTCCAGCATCTGGCAGCCAACTGGAAACACATCCAGTCTTCCAGGCGGACCATCATCCACATCCCCTCATTAGGTATCCTCATCCCCCTGACCATCGTCCACATCCACTCATTAGTGAGCTCCTCTCCTCTCCCCCTGCCTGCCTGCCTGCTGGCCGCATCGCGCGGCCCCGCCCCTCTCTGCCCCTCCCTGCCCCTCTCTGCCCTGCCCCTCCCTGCCCCTCTCTGCCCCTCCCTGCCCCTCCCCTCCCCTCCCTGCCCCTCCCTGCCCCTCTCTGCCCCTCCCTGCCTCTCCCTGCCCCTCTCTGCCCTGCCCCTCTCTGCCCCTCCATGCCCCTCCCCTCCCTGCCCCTCCCTGCCCCTCTCTGCCCCTCCCCTCCCTGCCCCTCGCCTCCCCTGCAGCCCCAGCGGCCCGCCTGCCTGTCTCGTTCAAACGGCCTCCTGCTGGACAACACCCGGAACATGAGAGTGCAAATGACAGGGAACCTAACAATTTAGCCTCAGTCTTCACAATTTAGCCTCAGTTTAATTTGGATATTAAGCAAATGAAAAGCCGTTATGACCCGATCTTTCAAAAGGGACACTTGGGAATTTGAAAGCAATGGGCTATAAGGGCTATTGGAAACACCATCCCTATTTTACAGTTTGCTAAAAGGACAGGGCGAGAATCCTCCATTATGTCGGCTTGAATGAGTACATGTCTCAGTTTGGCTGTAATCAGATCTGCATTCTAACTCATCGTGATTGTCTGAAATAATTAGACCTAATTACCAGCAGATGGAATGCTTTATTTGCACTTAGGGTGGCTGAGGAGAGTGCTGTGTGAGTGAGGATAATTAGGAAGTTGAACCCCATTGTTGTTAATTAGCATGAATTCAATCATTTAATTACCCTTATTCATTTGATAATTCTCTCTCAGTCAGAAGTCTAGATAGAGGGACGCTGTCTGTGTCTGGTTGTTTGTCTGTGCTTGGACACAGCTCAGCTGATACCTGCTAGTTGGCAGGGCACACTATACCTATTTGAAATAAGCACTCTCCCTTATAACCTAACTATCCCTTATAAATAGTTAATAAATCATTCACAAACTGTTAGTTAATGAGTTATTACTGACTTGTTAATGCTTGTTAATAGTTAAATTGTTAATGATCTACAACTGTCCCTTATACATAGTTAATAGATCATTCACACACTGCTAGACCCCTCTAGCCTCTATGCATCTAGCCTAGCCATCGATCACATGCATTTCCCAAACAGAATATCACAACACAAAACTGCTTTCCTAAATCAATCTTCTTAAATTAACTTCTTATATTAAGATATCCACTGTAAAAAGTAAATTTCCCAATAGACAGATGGAGCTCTAATGTCCGCGAAAATGCTTTAATGACAGCCAAAACATTTCCTTGTTTACAGCTGTCCAGAGTCTATTCACACACGTTTTCAAAAGCACATTTGAGGAGACTATTGTCAAATCGGCCAACCCAAATGTAGGCTATGGGAAACACTGCATAAAAACATGGGGGCATCTGAAGTAGATGGGCAGTGTGGGCTAGATGATTCATGTATGGCAAGAAAAATAGCCGTCTTTTATTGTGCTGCCTGCGAGTTTGAGTTGAAAGTTTGACAGCTGTCCCGTCCCCTGCGGTCTCCCCTCAGCCTAGACAGGAACGAATGAACGAATCGTTAAATCTCTGGTTTGAACAGGCAAATCTGATTCAGCTCACAATTTAGAGTTGGGTACAGCCCAACTATGGATCTATCCATCCGTCCATCCACCCATCTATATCCACCATGACAGCTCCATGGGCACTGTGCACTAGTGTTGGTAATGAGGAATAGTTGCAACTTAAGAATAACATCCCCAAAAGGTTTATAACTCATGAACATGGTATTATCTAATATATAAAATGTATTAACTGACTGAGCTTCATAATAATTACTTACCAAATTACTAATACAAAATAACCTTTGTAAAGATTAGCAAATGAGGAATAGTTGCAACTTTAGAATAACATCCCAATAAGGTCTATAAACTATTGGCATGGTCTTAACAAATACATTTACTAACATGTAATAATGATTTGTTACTCACTTCTAAACATTTATTTATTTGTGTTACATACAGTAGCTCCCCTGATGGAAGGCCAGGTGGGGCCAGCTGTACAGTATATGTGGATCAACTATTAACAAATACTTAACAAGTCGTTTACCAATAGCTTGTTCATGATCTATTAACTATTTATAAGATGTAGTTCTAAATCATTAAGCTACTATTAACAAACTTGTAACAAGTCATTAATAACTCATTAACTTACAGTGTGTGAATGATCTATTAACTTTTCATAAGGGATAGCTATTTTAAAGTGTTACCAAACATCTTTGAACCCCCGTTCTGTTCTTTGGGCAGGCTATTCCCAGCCCCAGCGCCACAGCCTGAAGGGCTTTGACATCCTGCAGAACATCCAGATTGGCCGGCTGTGTGATGTGAGGGGTAGGAACCGGAGACACATGCTACAGTATATACACACCTGACCACAACACACCTCGCTTCCTATCTGAACACCTGACCACAACACACCACACTTCCTATCTGAACACCTGACCACAACACACCTCACTTCCTATCTGAACACCTGACCACAACACACCTCGCTTTCTATCTGAACACCTGACCACAACACACCTCACTTTCTATCTGAACACCTGACCACAACACACCTCGCTTCCTATCTGAACACCTGACCACAACACACCTCACTTCCTATCTGAACACCTGACCACAACACACCTCGCTTCCTATCTGAACACCTGACCACAACACACCTCGCTTCCTATCTGAACACCTGACCACAACACACCTCGCTTCCTATCTGAACACCTGACCACAACACACCTCACTTTCTATCTGAACACCTGACCACAACACACCTCACTTTCTATCTGAACACCTGACCACAACACACCTCGCTTCCTATCTGAACACCTGAACACAACACACCTCACTTTCTATCTGAACACCTGACCACAACACACCTCACTTCCTATCTGAACACCTGACCACAACACACCTCACTTCCTATCTGAACACCTGACCACAACACACCTCGCTTCCTATCTGAACAACTGACCACAACACACCTCACTTCCTATCTGAACACCTGACCACAACACACCTCACTTCCTATCTGAACACCTGACCACAACACACCTCGCTTCCTATCTGAACACCTGACCACAACACACCTCACTTTGTATCTGAACACCTGACCACAACACACCTCACTTTCTATCTGAACACCTGACAACAACACACCTCACTCTTATCTTGCACACCTTACACCGCCCTGTGTTACAATAAGCACAGATCTGGGACCAGCCTGGGAGCTGGTGTGTGAGCCTCTGCTGCTGTGTGTGCAGACGAGAACGTGGAGGTCATCTACGTGTGTCCGGTGCCTCTGGGGGACGATGTGCTCCAGTACTACACCAGGCTGATGGAGCTGCAGGGAGCAGCAGGGCCGGGGACTGGGTCCTCTCAGGCCTCCTGTGTCCAACGCTTCTCCATCCTCACGCCTGAGGCTCTGGAGTACTTCCCAGTAAGGACTGGCCGGGCTACAGACACGCAGCTAGTATGAGAGTCAGGGGAATTTTGTGCGGGTTATCTGTTATAGTTCCTAACAAAGCCTTTTGTTCCTAACATAGCCTGCTGTTTACTAACATAGCCTGCTGTTGACTAACATAACCTGCTGTTTACTAACTTAGTCTGCTGTTTACTAACATAGCCTGCTGCTCCTAACATAGCCTGCTGCTCCTAACATAGCCTACTGTTTAATAACTTAGTCTGCTGTTTGCTAACATAGCCTGCTGTTCTCAACATAGCCTGCTGCTCCTAACATAGCCTGCTGCTACTAACATAGCCTGCTGTTCCTAACATATTCTGCTCTTCTTAACATAGTCTGCTGCTCCTAACATAGCCTCCTGTTTAATAACATAGCCTGCTATTTACTAACATACAGTAGCCTGCTGTTTACTTGGAGTTGGCAGTTTGTCTGCACTCCTCAAGGGGGCGCTAGAGGAGACGTAGCCTGTTCTCAAGATTCAAGAGATTCAAGATTCCTTTATTTATCACATGCTATGGTGTAGTCACAGTGAAATGCTGCTGCCAACTCCAAGATTATGCTCAAGAGAGATGAATTCCAATATTCAATTTACAAATTACAAATTTACAAGTAACAAATAAGGGTAAGATAAGATAGATAAGGATATCTACAAATAAATAAATAAATGAATAGCCCGGGAGGGGGGGGAGAGAAGCTCTTCCTGAGTCTCTCCGTGCTCGCCCTGTGCGCGTGGTATCTTCTCCCTGAGTGTAGCTGAGCGTAGCTTACTAACACAGATCATTTGACTAATCTGTGTTATCATTTTTATGACCTTTTAATGTGTTTTTTTAATGAGTCATATCAGATAGGGAGATGTAAACATCTTATACTGAAGTGATGAATACTTAAGTTATAATTATTGAAACATATTTCATGGTCAAGAGTAGCTGTCCACTGAATAATTAATCCACTCTAAAATTGTAGAGAATTATCAATTGCTATCGGTGTAGTTTGATGCTGTATCTGTATGTGTTCACTACCTAGTCTTCTTCAGCAGAGCCCTGATTTAACAAGTTGAAGTAGACCCACTTATTTACTACCTGGTGTGTTTTCTGCACTGCGTTCCCTCGCCAGATGAAAGCCTGGCATCTTCATTTCTCCCTATTGATTTCCCCGCTGCTCCGCTGTTAAACTATAGCAGACGTGTTGCTGAGATGAATCACCGTTACCCGTGGCTGCCAGCGCTTTCTCCCAGTGACAGAAGGGATAATTCCATGTGGATCAAATAAATACAGATGTGAAGTAATTAGTTGTATTCCCAAGGAGCCCATTGCTAGCAACATGTTTAAGATGTGAGGGATAGGCGAGGCCTCCCACCGGCAGCTTTTATCAATTGAACCTGCTGGAGTACAGGAGAGGTCGCGACCCCGCCGGCTATTACAATAGTAGATCTGTTGTGTGTACACAGTGATAAATCAGGACACGGGGCACACGCATTACTAGTCCTCTCCTAGAGATCTCTCTCTCTCTCTCTCTCTCTCTCTCTCTCTTCCATTGTTTTAGACCCATAACATGTGCCTGTCCACGCTGCTGGCTCACAGCCCACGCACCCTGCGCCGCATCCAGAGCCTGATCCGGGGCAAACGGGCCTACGTGGTGGGGGGCGTGGCCCACGTGGATGACCTGGCGGTGGCCGACCGGCTGGGGGTGCCGGTCCTGGGCCCGGAGCCGGCAGTGGCCCAGTTCTATGGCACCAAGTCCGGCGGCCGGAGGATCTTCAGCAGTGCTGGGGTCAGCGTTGCCCCCGGGCGCTGGGACATCTACTCCCTGCAGCAGGTCCGGACAGCCTCCCAGGGGAGGACATCAACATGCAGCACGCAAACATGTCCGGGGTGCTGGGAGTACAACCCTTAGATACACTTTTCAAATAAAAAAAATTGTATAGCCTACTCCCGCACTCACTTTTCTCTGCTTTGGCTGTGGCTCAGTTATAGAGCGGGTCGTCGATTGTAGGGTCGGCGGTTCGAATCCCGCCTCCTCCGGTCCACATGTCGAAGTGTCCTTGGGCAAGACACTGAACCCCAAATTGCTCCCAATGAGCAGGCTAGCACTTGCATGGCAGCTGCTGCCATTGGTGTGTAAATGGGTAAATGAGAGGCCATTGTAAAGCGCTTTGGATAAAAGCACTATATAAGTGCAGTCCATTTACCATTTATTTCTGTCAGTGTTTCGGCTAGACCTTCATCAGGATGGTGGTTCTTGATGTCTTGATGTACGTAACCACGGTCCTGATGAAGGTCTAACTGAAATGTTGACAAATAAAACAGAGAACAGTGTGTGCGGGAGTATGCAATGTTTTTACCCCCTGCCCCCCCCCTCCTGCATAACGCCCCAGTCCTCCCAACAGTATGGAACAGTGCAGTTCTGTGTGTACTGTCACATAGTCTACCTCTCTCGCCGGTGAGCGTTCTCCGTGAACGTGTCATTTCCTGTGTCCTCAGCTCCATGACACTCTAGCCCAGCTGATGACTGACAACATGGACGTGTGGCGCTGGCTGTTCAAGATGGACGCCGAGATGGGAGGCCGCGGCACGGCCTTCTGTGACGTGACCCACCTGAGGTGCCACGCCTGGGCCCGGCGGGAGTACGGGCGCCACGGGCCTGAGCGCTGGCGGACGGCCTGGGCCCAGGTAGGGAGGAGGCGGCCAAACACCACTCCTCACTCACTCACTCTGCTGTATACGCTTTTACAGATGAGAGAGAGAGAGAGAGGGACCCAGAATCGTACACTCATCATCTACTTTGGTGTAAAAGTGTCACGGAAATGAGAGGTCAGGATTACAACGGGTTTAATCTAAAGGCTACAGGACGGCGTAGGTCACCGTAAGGTCAAAGGGCCCTCTCAGGGTCAGTTCTGGGAATAGAACACAAACGAATACACCCGCAGGATCAGCTCTGGGAGTAGAACACACAGACTAATAGTCCCAGCTGTGGTCCCTGTGGTACAGTATTTTCAGCATCTTCCCTAGAGCCACACAACATCCGATCAATGGCTGGAATAGCTTGAAATTTGTTTAGCCAGTATCCATTATTTAAAGCACAACCATTAGTTGACTTCAATATGGTGAAGAGGACAGGAAACTGCCTGGTTGAATGAGTTCACTCACTCACGATGGCAGTGGCAGCTTAACGCGTACTGTACCTCAATGCACATGGCCTGGAGAGTGCTCCAGTCCCGCACACACAAATGCACTGTACGTTCACTTTCACAGTTAAAGTCATGATCGTATTGTCATTTACAAAAGTACATTTACAAAGAAAAAGAATCTTGAATTTAATATAATGATCCATGGCTCGTGGGGTTGGCTTTGAGTTCACAAATATGTGAATAATAGATGTGTTTTGATGGGCTAAAACATTAGCCTCTTGTGCGTCCATAGAATTAACATTTAGAGGTTGAACTATTTGTAATTAGGGCCCCTGCAGGGGAAATCTGAAAAATTATGTGTATGTATATCACTTTTACTTTTTTTGAAACCTGTCCAAAACAAACAAATATATGCTTAACGGTTAGCAATGCATTAATTTAGTGCGCTTGTAATGAGTACACACAGCTCCTGGGCCTCTGGCGCTGATTTCTCATATGCTTACAAAGTAGTCTTTGATTTTCTGTCATGCGTTAATTACTGCGTTTTGCCGTTTAACAGGAGGCTTTGTGTGAACTAATTACAGGCTTATCACTATGGGCTTCCAGCACACATTGCTGTTACCTTTAGTTTCATTCCGAGGCGCGGCCGCTGTCTAGAGGTTCTGGAGACCCGGCTCCCTGCCTCCGTGCTGCTACTGTAGCTCTGTCGCTGATTCACGGCACGGATATGCGTCGTCGACCGGGGCGGCTACCGTCATGACGTCATCAGCGCTGTCAATTACGGCAGAGAGAGTGTCCGAGCCGCGGCCAGGGGCCGTGATGGAGGCTGGGATACTGGCGGCGGAGCAGCAGAGTAAATGGGGTTTGTTTCACCAGCTGGGGTCCCGGGGAGAGAAAGTAGGGCCCCCCGTCCCAGACCCACAGCCTCGGGGCTCGGGGGCCATATGGAGACAGCACTCTGCCTGGGCTGTATTCTACACCTTGCTCTTTTAATCAACGGCAAGGCCCCCCTCACAGGACGGCCATCACAGAGGGCCTTTCACTGTAGCCCCTATTCACTCCGTGTGAGTTATGCTCCGTGTGCGTCTGCGGGCTGGCCGCTCGCCAGCTAATGGCTGTGAAGTATAAACATGTTTGGCCTGGGCGTCGCTCGTTAGATTTAGGCAAACTCAAACACATGAATATTTCATGCCTCTTCTCGCCATCTTATCTTCATGGTGGGAAATGCAGATAATCAAACAGAGCAGGCAATGGAGATATAGCTCTCATTACTGTTCCAGGGAATGCTGTAATTGCACTAGTAATGGCCCCAATAGTCCCAGTGAATCGAATATATCTAAGTATTTGTAAACTATGAGTAGTTTGGTACATTTAATGCAGTGTTTGCAGATAAAGACATTTGCTCTGTTCATTAAAATTAATTCCATTTATATCATTTTTTGATGAAACCCTCAGACTAAGAAATGAACTTGTTCAAGGTACTTTGATCATAATTAGTGAGAAAACCCACCTCGACGTGCAACAATTTAACCATATTTCCCGTTGGGATATTAAATCTTACCATGGGCAGTTGTTAGGGCTGTCTTACACCCCACAGATGATCAGTGTAACCTCAAACGTCGAGGGGGGGGAAGTGGCCCCTGTGTTCATGGTTTAATTACTGACTGTTCTCCTGGGTGCAGCGTGAAGAGAAGCCTGGCTAAATTCACAGAGAAGAAGAATACCAAAACCCCATGTGGCCTGGGAGAATAATACCCAGCCTCAGCCAGCTCCGGGCTGTGCTAGGAGAGGTCTGGGGGGGCGGAGGGGCTGAATCAGGTGGTGCTCTAGGCATTGTGGGGGCCGTGCCCTGCAGCTCAGAGTTCCAGCCTGCAGTGGCCCCCCAGGTCGCCTACACCATTTACACAGAGAGGTTAAAGACGCGTAGATCTGGACCCATTCGACGCCTGAATGGAACCACGCGCGCACACACACACACACACACTCACACACACTTACAGACACAAACACACAGCCTGAAGGGATCATTAGGTACGAGGGAAAATGATACGTAATAGCATCAACAGATGGAGTGAATATTCCTTTTCTCTTCTGTTGTGACCAAACAGATAGAGAGCGACAACTTATTTAGGTTATTCAAAAGGCCATGTCACGTGATAATCCACCACAACCAAAACTCAAGAAGGGTCCGTATTTGTGATCATTTCTACAACACATTAAAGACTCCTACTGGAGGATGTTCACATCTACATGGCTACACACTGAGAGTAGTTTGATCTCTCTGTCCCCATATGCCTGTGTTCCACTTATGATGCAGTAAGGGCTTTTTCCCCACTAGAGCAAACTACTGTTTTATGAATGAAATGTGTCAGCAGTCAGATATTCCTAGGTTGTTGCAGTGCATAATGGAGAGATGAAAATGGCAACCAAGGCAGCATCTGTTTTATTTATGGCCAGATTGCTTAGTTTTATGTGGACATCAACCAAGACTGGAATCCTCTCATATAGCGCCGCTCGCAGTTTAAGTCCAAATAAAATATGGTAAAGTACCTCTCTTTGTTTTTTTTCCCCCGTCCCGCTGTCGCTGTCCCTGTGAAGAGCATCGGCAAAGTCTCAGGGTGAGGGCGCTCTTCCGTAGTGAACGGCGACCGTCGCCTTACTCTTCTTGCCGCACCATTGTGTGCTTTATGGCTTGTGGAGGGGGAATCACCGCGCGGCGCTTGACCTCACAGCTCTCACAGTACTGGAATATGATGATGGCCGTTACATGACCGGAATACCGACAGCTCACTCTCCTCCAGCGAAGCCATGCCTATACAAATATGAAGAGCTGATAGAATAACACTTTGGCAAATTGTGAAACACAAAAACATCAGGCCTCGTTCTGTTTCAGGAGTTTATCCATCTTTTCCTTTGCACAGTAAATAGTCAGATGTTTTCTCAATGCTTTTATGTGACCTGAAGTGTGTTTTCTGTTCTGTTTCTTTTCATTGCCACAGTAACCATTAATGTGCAATTGGACCTAAGCAATTAAAACACCACTACACAAATTAATTGTTCTTACTAGTATGTTGCCCTGTTTACAAGAGCATGGAAATGATTATCAACATGGTATTTTATTGCAAATTTCCTCTGAGTTAATTGCAATTACAATGTGCCAGATAAGCTGTCACCATCTTAGTGCCTGTAAAAAAAACCTTCATTAATACTGTAGCAAAGTCAGGTGGGAGAGTGTACAGTTCATTAATTGGCAAACCGTTTTAGGGACACCTGCTCAAAGTAGAACTTGACAATTAATAACAGAAGTAAGTGGCAAAGCCATCATGGAATTTCCTGGTTACAGAAACAAGGGCTCTATCGATCGGAGTTGGGCCCTGATTGATCCCCTGATAGATGGGGTCAGCTTGGATATTCATCAGCGGACCAGTGAGTGGATGCGGTTGGGGGGCAGATGCCGTCTCCGTGCTTGTGAGTTAAAGCCATTAGACTGCTGAGGCCATCTGATAACAGGCTGTCACTCGGGCGCAGCCCCGCCCTCCTGGTCCGTACATCCACAGTGGCACAGTTCACTCGCTGCAATTAAATACACATTCTGTCAAATGGGATCGGTCAGCACACTTTGACGATATTGCTGATGGTTAGATGACTGGTGTTGTCGGTGTCAGACTGTGTAGGAGCCGGTTCTGATGGTCAGATGACTGGTATTGTTTGTGTCTGACTGTAGGAGCCGGTTCTGATCAAGTTCCTGGAGGAGGTGCCAGACTGGCTGGCCCGATATGCTCGGCCCGTCAGAACCTCCTGCTACCCAACCTGGGCTGGCTTCCTAGAGGCCTTCCTCAGACAAGGTCAGACACACGCACACACACACACACAAACACACATGCACACACACACATACACACACACATGCACACACACACCAGCCATTTCTAACTCTGTAATTCATTCACATATCATTCCAAAAATACCTTTTGAATCTCTTAAATGCGCCTCGAATCAGTAGATTGATTTCATTCTATTTTGGCATGTTGGTCCTCTCAAACAGCTGCGCTTGCCAGCATTTTGTCTCAACATCGCATGTTGTCTTTTTACTAACTCATCATCCCTACTGTACTAACCCCCTTCCCCCAGGCGGGGTGGTGGAGGCCTACCCCCCCTCCGACAGCGTGACCTGCCTGACGGTGGACCTGCTGCTGGAGCCTGGGGGGGGGGTGACCATGTTGTCCTGCGGAGACCAGCTGCACGGCCGCAGCAAGCTGGAGACGGTGGGCTCCTCCGTCCCCCAGGCCTCCGTGCCCCCGGACGCCCTGCGCTCCGTCTGCGGCCGCGTGGGCCAGGCCTGCCTGCAGTGCCACATCGTGGGCCACGTCTCCCTGGACCTGGCCACCTTCCTGGACCCCCACACCCTGGAGCAGAGGGTGAGCAGAGCAGAGAGATCAGCTGGGCTGCTAGTCTCTCTCTCTCTGTTTCTCTCTTTCTCTCTGTCTCTTTCTCTCTGTTTCTCTTTCTTTCTCTCTCTTTCTCTCCTCACTCTCCATTCAATTCAATATGCTTTGTTGGCATGAATGTCAGGTGAACAATATTGCGAAAGCGTTAAAGATAATACCATTCAATAATGACATGAGAAAACAAAGTAAATATAGGCTACAGTTAATTAAGTATTGTAAACTAGCAGATAGATCTATCTATCTCTCTCTCTCTCTCTCTCTGTATCTGTATAACGGATGTAACAATAAATAAATCATCAATAATCTTGAGTCTTGAATGGCAGCCTTGTCAGTAGAGGCTGTATTTAGAGGCTGTATAATATAGACCGTAGAGGCTGTATAATAGAGGCAGTAAAGGCTGTATAGTAGAGACATTAGAGGCTTTATAATACATGCAGTAGAGGCTGTATAGAGACAGTAGCGGCCGTATAATAGAGGCAGTAGAGGCTGGATAGAGACAGTGGAGGCTGTATAATAGAGGCAGTACAGGCTGTATAATAGAGGCAGCAGAGGCTGTATAATAGAGGCAGTAGAGGCTGTATAATAGAGGCAGTAGAGCCTGTATGATAGAGACGGTCGGGGGTTGTACAATAGAGGCAGTAGAGGCTGTTTAATAGTCAGTAGAGGCTATATAATAGAGACAGTAGAGGCTGTATGAGGTAGGGGTGTGTCGGGAGCCCACTATTTGTATTTGACAGCTAATTATTCAGATTCGTATTCGGAAGGGGGGGGGGTTAAACCGGAAGTCGGTTCAAAACGGTTTAAACTGAGGGGAAATGTCATTTCTTTAGCCTAATATTAATTGGCATTGCAATTGCTGTGCTTTCAATGCATCAGAATTGCTGTTCATATATATTATTATCATTAATTATGAAGTATAATTCCTCATCATCATCATCCTGTATGTTTTTATTTTAACAAACTATGAAGTGTCAGAACCCCACCACCACCCTTAACTGGGGGATATTCTACATTTAGTTAGAAACTGAAAAACATTAGATCAAACACTAAATCAAAATATAAGTCCTCATAGCAACTTTGCTAGAACAGCTATAGTAGCTCTATTTCTTCTGTGTCATAATATCTAATATATTATCTGCAACCATGTGACACAGGCAGCGTGGTGTAGCCTACTAGTAATGGTTTTCACAAACCCAGCAATAAACATGTATTACTATAAATATAATTGAAATGAATTATACAATTAAATGTAGCCTAGGCTAATAAGCTGAGGAAAATGATAGGCCTAATTGTAGGCCTATAGCCTACTCAAGTTTCAACAGTGCTTAAACCATGGGTAAGTAGGGTATTGTAGTGAAATTATTCTTATTATTCTTTATTATTATTATTTATTTATTTATTAATCTGTTTAAATAGTTTATTATTGTTATATCAGAGACGTGGACTTTGATCATAGCCTACTAGGCCTACTAGACTACTCTGTTGTGCTGATAAATGAACGGCATGGATCAAACATTTGATCAGTTGTGTTTCAGTTGTTAAAATATACTTTAAGAATTATTTCATATTTCAAAATAGCCGGATATTATATAGGCTAGTGAGAGGCTGAGCATGCGTAGTTGAAATAGCTAGCTTTAGCTAGATATACTACACTGAGCTAACAAGCTATAGCTACCGGTCCTCTGCTCAAACAAACGCTACAGTTCACATAGGCTATTGCAGCAGGTAGGCTACGACAAGAAAACAAAATCCAATTACTGTCTCAATAAACCAGTTAACTAGGCACAGAAGCCTTCGGTGCTGCTTACGTTCGTTGCCTGCATGCCTAGTGCCGATCAGCGCGCTCCAAACTTTCTCTCCCTCTCCATGTTGTCTAGACAGACAGCAGGTGCGAGACTGTCCTCTCTCTCTCTCTCTCTCTCTCTCTCTCTCTCTCTCTCTCTCTCTCTCTCTCTCTCTCTCTCTCTCTCTCTCTCTCTCTCTCTCTCTCTGTCTCTCTCTCTCTCTCTCTCTCTCTCTCTCTCTCTCTCTCTCTCTGTCTCTCTGTCTCTCTCTCTCCCTCGTCGTGTCATGTCAACAAGCAGACAGAACGTGCGCGTATCGCTCGCTCATACAGTATTGACTGTTCTCCCCCCTCCCGAATATTTTTACAATATTCGTACGAATTTACTATTCGGGAAAAAGCTACTATTTGTGCTCATCCGAATACCGTATTCGTATTCGGGCACACCCGTAGTATGAGGCAGTAGAGGCTGTATAATAGAGGCAGTAGAGGCTGTATAATAGAGGCAGTAGAGCCTGTATAGTAGAGGCAGTAGATGCTGTATAATAGAGGCAGTAAAGGCTGTTTAATAGAGATAGTAGATGCTGTAGAGGCAGTAGAGCCTGTATAGTAGAGGCAGGCTGTATTATAGAGGCAGTAAAGACTGTTTAATAGAGGTAGTAGAGGCTGTATAATAGAGACAGTAGAGGCTGTATAATAGAGACAGTAGAGGCTGTATATGGCGGTAGAGGCTGTATAATAGAGGCTGTATAATAGAGGCAGTAGAGACTATAATAGAGGCACTAGAGGCTGTATGATAGAGACAGCATAGGCTGTATAATAGAGACAGTAGAGGCTGTATAATAGAGGCAGTAGAGGCTTACAATGGAGGCAGTAGAGGCTGTATAATACAGGTGGTAGAGGCTGTATAATAGAGGCAGTAGAGGCTGTGCAGTAGAGGCTGTATAACAGAGATATTAGAGGCTATATAATAGAGGCAGTAGAGGCTGTATAATAGAGGCAGTAGAGGCTGTATAATAGAGACAGTAGAGGTTGTACAGTATAATCAAGGCGGTAGAGACAGTACAGAATAATAGAGGCAGTAGAGGCTGTATAATGGAGAGAATAGCCACCTAGTAGGGAGAAAGCTTGTGGTGAATCAGCTGGCGAAGCTCTCAGTTGAACCAGGCTGGTCAGGGAGATGGATTTACGCTGCGGCCGGGGCAGGGATGCGCCTGAGCAAACAGACGCCTCCCCTACAGCTCCCCGGGGAGCCGCAACAAGGGACGGGCACACGCTGGACAGAGGGCCAAACGTTTCACAAGGTCATCTAATAAACTGCCAGGTCTTATTGAGTCAATAAACCGATTCTCCTGTTAAAGGCTCGCCCTGTAACCTCACAGCAGCCCTGACATTCAGCGCTCTGCGTCTTCCAGACAGTAGGTCATTCTCAGATGATTCCACAGCATCTTGGGCTCTGTCACTTTGTCACCATGCTGCTAGTTATATTCACATGATTTCTCTGCCTACAGTACTTGTTATAGCAGCAAGTCTTGGTCACCTTGTATATGCCTTTATATGTGTTGACATCTTTGATTTATGACTGGAAATAGAGCACTTTATGATTGTTTAACCTCTGCTCTTAGCATGCAGCTACATCGACCACTTATTGATTGGAGGTATAAAATGAAATAGTTCTGCACACAATATGACCAATGAAGAAATTAAACAGGGTGGATATAACACGTCAGTAAAAACAAAAGAAACAGGATAGTGATGGGCCATTTCCATTTTCTTCTTTGATGATTTTATACCTGCAAATTACCGGACATTTGCTATTAGACACAAGTAGGCTATATATTATTCTACTATTTTTATATATTTTATATATATATATATATATATATATTATACATAATTGTTCTGGGATTCATAATTGGCAGTTAGAAACAGTAAGTGGTCTAGACTCCTCAGCCACTAGAGGGAGCATACTATGGACTGAGCACTACAGTACCAGGCTGTTTGAGCCATGTCTTTGTCATGAATTGTGTCTTTTAATGCTAAGAAATCTGATAAAAGAACTAAAGGTTTTTACTGTAATTCATGGTGCATCAGTCACTGGTGTTGCACGGAGAGTCAGCAGAGAGACAGGGAGCGGGGGGTGGCACACATGGGGCCCTCTACAAAAGCTCTTAATGGGATCCCTTAGACCAGGGGCATTCAGAGATTGGAACGGCTGCACAGACTAAAAGAGCTTGGCTCCGTCTTATGTGATTGTCTGGGCCCCTGGGGGCCAGTCAGACTGTGCCCCAACCTAACCGAACCACGGAGTCTAGAGGCATTTCTCACCACTAACGTTCAGGATTTCACAGGACAGCCTGTCTATAATGGAGGTTTAGTAGTGTTTAGACGTCATCACCTCATCTTCAGGCATGGATGTTGCAGCTGAAATCTCAAATCACTGATGTCTGTGTTGAGCCAGATGAGTTGTTTGTGTTTAATGGGCTAACGTAGTAGCCTACTCTCCCCTCCAGGCCGCATCATCTGGGGCTCCCTCTCTCCCACTAATAACCACCGGTTCACAAAAGAAACCGTGAAATTATGAATAGCTTCTAAGCTTTGAATATCATACAATAAGAAAAATTGGATGGAAATGTAATTTCAATGCATTGGACGGGCAGCCCAAACATTTAATTTGAAGTTGCAGTGACGAGCATGAATAGGACAGACTGACCTGCGGAGAATAAGCAGTAGGGTATTACTTCAATAGGAGCAGGAACAGAGGAGTCTGTCCAGACAGCACGGGCCGGGATTTAAACATCAATTTACATTCAAACCTGTTGCTAGAAGCCGCTCACGTTTATTTGACGGGTAGAAGTGGGTCACATATGTTTGCCCCTGTCGTCCCGCCCCCCACATTGTTTGGCCATGGAGCCCCAGCTGCAGCATCGGGAGCTGGGGATGAAAATGCATGGCCATAGAAAACAGGTAGAATCCAGGCTTGTATTTCAGATGGCTTTGTAAAGTGTAACAATGGGGGGGTTGATTCTTCTGGCCCAGTGTGAATGGCTCTCCAGAGTCGGCCCATCACCCGACCAGTCCCACCCTGCAGGACGGAGAGAGAGGATTAAGGGGGCTGGAACTGTAGTTAGCGCAGCAAGTGTGGTACAGTTCATGCCGGTCTGATGCCTTGACAATATATATTTTTTTTTTAGCTGGTAACCTAACTAGATTGGAATGTTTCCCGTTATTATTGTAAGGTTAAGATAACAATTTTCATGGTTGTTTTCTACGTAGTAATGCAGTCGAACGCAGATTGTTATCATCATCGATTTCACATTTACCGTAATTGTAAATGTTTTTTATGAAATCTATAGCAGGTTTGTGGTCAGACGTTCCTGCTGTAGTGGAGTTAAACCGTCGTGGTCAGACGTTCCTGCTGTAGTGGAGTTAAACCGTCATGGTCAGATGTTCGTACTGTAGTGGAGTTAAACCGTCATGGTCAGATGTTCGTACTGTAGTGGAGTTAAACCGTCATGGTCAGATGTTCGTACTGTAGTGGAGTTAAACCGTCATGGTCAGATGTTCATACTGTAGTGGAGTTAAACCGTCATGGTCAGATGTTCGTACTGTAGTGGAGTTAAACCGTCATGGTCAGATGTTCCTGCTGTAGTGGAGTTAAACCGTCATGGTCAGATGTTCGTACTGTAGTGGAGTTAAACCGTCAGCCAGCCTTGAGCGTGGGGTTCAAGAGGCGGACGGCTGTTTGTGGCAGGAGCGTTTACTTTGACAAATAGGAAGGACACAGTCAGGCAGACACCGCCACTTAGTTATTAACAACTCCTTCACTGGTGATTTATTTGCCATGTTTTGAAGAGAGGGCATAGCTATTAGGTTATTATCGGGAAAATTAGCCCTGTTTAAGCAGAAGGCCCTGACCACGTCTGACCCCTTAATATACTTATAATGATGCCATTTACCATTCAGATCTCTGAAGCTAGTCTCTCTTCAGACCTGGCCGAGCAGTGGGGGCCTCGGCAGACTGAGAGAGCCTAGGCAAGCCTGACTGATACCCCCTAGCTACCCATAGCACTAGACAGGACCCACTAACACTACAGGTGTACCTCTCTTTTCCTATATGCCTCTCACTGTATATATTATCATAAGGACTAACAGGTATACTTTTACTTTGTGACCCGTAGAGAGATAGACCGTTTTTTTGAAGATCCCTCTAGTGTAATTGGAAATTATTGAAATACTGAATAATAATGTGTTGATATTTGATATAATTTTAGATAGTAGCTACAGTGTGGCAGACTTTGTGTTTATGTGTATTATACAGGTGTGGGCCATTAATTTGGACCTTAACTACAGTAACCAACTGGCCATGACCCAGCTGCTGCTCATCATGACTGGAGGGAAGCTGGATTGCCAGACAAGCCGTTTTGAAGTGCCTCTGCCAGTCAAGAGGAGCAGGTCTGCCACACGCCAGAAAGGAGATAAAGTACACATTGTAAGCCTTAGGTTTTGCCTGGTTATTTATTTTCTTCACCAGCCCTAGAAATGTAATTCCTTCACTCAGATTTGAAGAATCTAGATAGATTCTCAAAAATGTGCTCTAATTGTCCATACAGTAAACGGAGGCTTTAGAGGAGAGGATCTCATTGCATCCCAATAATGGTGAAGATTCATCAGTGCACTGTTATTTATTTTTGTTAAATACAACTAAATACTGTAATTACGCACTGAGACCAATTGGAGTTAAGGTGCTGAATTCATTATCATTTTGATAGATGAGCCTAAATAATCAACACATTAATAATTCATAGCGTATCCATTATGCATGGGTGTGCATGCATGAGCACCTCATCAACCTGATGCCAGGACTTAAACAATAGAGTTCCTTTATTAGCAGCAGGCCTGTGTTTACGCTTGTTTATCTGCGACTTGTATTATTTTATCAAACATTCATTTAGTTTGTGGCCCAGTACAACAACACAGCATTTCTGCCGCTTCGCTGCTTAATGGCTTTAGCAGTGGCCATCATTAGGGGCCCGCATAATATTACAAACACAATTAAATCCCTGCACGACACTTTTATTGTTGTGTGAGGACACAGCGCTTGACAACTGGAAACGCAACGCCATTACAGGCATTACGAGCTCCCTCCTAAGCTCACAGGGGCTCACTCCTCCCACCTCTCTTCTCCCAGGGGCCCATGGGGCCCGGGCCTATTCTCATCCCTCTGAGCACTGCCAGCTTGAAGTAATCAACCTCTCCAGTCTTACTGACTTAGTCGTATCACACACTTTCCCACTATCTGTTTCACTTATTTTCTTTCATGGGGATTAGTATTGTTTTGTTAATAATAATCTTTTATTGTTTTGAGGTGCGTTATCCATCCCAAAAGTACTGTTCTTACAGTTGGAGTAATGCAGCTGTGTCTTGGATTCGACATGTCTTTCAAACTTTAACCCCCCCACCCCAGTTAATTAAGAAAGCCCCCACAGTTGAGCACATGTGGCTCACACTCCTCATGTTCACTAATCACACATACTGTACACCTGTCTCTGTTTCTCCCTCTCTGACTCTCTCTTCCCTCATCCACCGATCTGTTTCTCCCTCTCTGACTCTCTCTTCCCTCATCCACCGATCTGTTTCTCCCTCTCTGACTCTCTAAATGGCAATTGCCATTTGCAGCCTCCGTCTGTGAGCAGTCGCTATGCGGTTATTGGGAGCCGGTTGCTGCACACCAACCTGTCCATGGTGCATTACAGCGTGTTCTTCCAGATGTGCAAAGCACAGGGCATTGGCTTCGACATCAAGGTACAGTAGAACCCAATCTCAGCTTCTATTACAAAATAAGTGTTTTTGGTAATGCAATCTATTCAACTATCGATCCATCTAACAGCTGCTAAACTAAAAGAATGTATCACATAGTAATGATAGTGTGTAGCTCTGCATAGCTAGTAAAGGCACACATGCATTCAAATACAATGTGGCAATTTCACATTTCTAAACATGTTTGTACATTATTCACAGGAAAAGCAAGGCACTCTTTTTGCTCTCCATGACAGCAGTGAAAGATACAGTCTTGGGATGGTGTGAGTATTAATGTGGAGGTCCCCACATGCAGATACACTGTATAGTACTCACTCACTCACTCACTCACTCACTCACTCACTCACTCACTCACTCACTCACTCACTCACTTCTCGCTGCGGCGAAAACTTCTGTGGAATAAGTTTGATATAAAATAATATATACTTATATTATTCCCGTGGGGGAAATTTGGGGTTTGGAAAATGACAATAATAATAATAAATACAAATTATATATATATATTTATGTATATATATATATATATATATATATGTATATATATGTGTGTATATATATATATACACACACACACACACGCACAGTATGCCTAGATATTCGTGGACACCAATGAAAAGACCAACTGTGCCAATTGTAATCAGTGAATGTCTGCATTGTGAATGGTCCAGTCCATCGTAATTTACTGCATTTTAATAATTTCAGGCCTTAATACATTGGGACACATATTAAATCTATCTGAGACCAATTTGATTAGTAGACTGCAACCTTGTAAATATCAGTGTTGCACGAATATTGGATTATCAAAAATATTGAATAATAATTGCTCCCCCATGTATGCACTTCATAAATCTGTATGTTCATAGTAAACAGGGGATATGGTTATGTGTAGGCTGGTGGATTATGCGCAACTGGATTACACCTGCTTTTCAAAGGCGGAGAGGTTTCACCGCAAAACAGACGTACGCTTTAACCTGCAGTTTTCACACATATGATGGGATATTAATCAGTCTCTCCTTGCTCATCTCCTCCTCGTTTTTATGCGCGTTCACACCCTCCTTTCCCTCGACCCTCCCATGAATGCATATGCATGAGTAGGAAAGCGCAACTTGCCCTTCTGTGGGCCTCCATACCATGCCATGTTGTCAGGCACACGTTGCGACGGAATAACGCCAAAAACGTTAGCATGTTAGTACATCTGCCCCTATGTTCAAATGCAGCTGGATTTGGAAGGGAGGCGCTGGCTCTGCCCCAATGCCCATGTTTTGTAGCATTTTAGACAATACTGTACTCTCACTCACTCACTCACACACGCAGACACATACTACTCACTCACTCTCTCACACACACACACACACACACACATACTGTACTCACTCACTCAGACACAAACTGTACTGTACTCATTCACTCACTCAGACACAAACTGTACTCACACACTCCTCAGAGTTAGAAAAAGCATATAAACTGCAAAACAGATACCGTAGTAGTCTTTTCAACCAACCCAGTATAAGGTATTGAACAGTTGTGACCTTGTTCTGTTTGAATAAAGGAGCTCATATTATAAAATGAGTAGAGACTGAGAGCGTTAACTGAATAAGAGACTGCCTCTGATACACGGTGAATGGAACATGATCTTTTAAAGGATTAAGATGTCACCTCTAGTTTTGTAACACGCTACCTAATCCTTAGCAGGTTGTAGCGACCAACAGCTTACTTAAGATATTTATCACACAAATCCTTTGGCTTACACAACTGCCTCCATGGTTAACACAGAGCCTGTGCTCACATCTCTCCCCAAAGACCAGGGATAGCTTTTCAGCTGAAAGTACTCATTTAACCACCTCCAGCGCCACCAGACATTGCAGACAAACAAGGTGATTGTTTCTTAGCTGGCAGCAAGGGAATCATTAGTAAACTCGTTTGTTTGGTGTGTCGTTAATAGAACAATCTCAGAGGATCTCCAGGGAGCCCTGCTGACCTTTGCTCGGAATCTGTCAGTCATTCATCAGGAGATATCAGCCCCTAACATGCAAGGAGAGACCAATTTTAAGGTAGGGTGTTAATGGTCTAACGATTGTTGACTTCATATGCATCATGAGAACAGTACTTATTCTCCATAATAATGTCAGTTAGATCCAGGCTCATGTTATCTCTAGAAGGGACACAAGGAAGAATAAACAAAGATTCCACATACTGTACTAATCGAATAAATGTGTGTGCGAAAATACCTCCAGAAAAGACTAATGGAGGAAGATGAATAGTATGGCCATTGGCCACTTGAAAAATTAAAAACATTTAAATTAAAACAATTTGAATTACTTGGCTTGTGAAATAATGCTGGATAGTGAGTTTGTAATTGAACCTTACTTCACTGCGCTGTTTATTTGTGTTTATGGAAGGACCTGATCAAGGACATAGAAGATGTGTTGGGGATGACTGTTCAGAACAAGGGCCAAGCAACTAAGGAAGAAGACAAGTGATCTATAGTCGAGTTTGGCCTGAACAAAACTGGATCACTGGCATAATACCAGCACTTTCAAAAACTTGGACTTGTTGGGAACTCAATGCCTCAATATTTTGATTAAGTAAGCAGACTACGTTAGGACATTCAATTTTGATAATGTCAGTTGATCAGCTATGATGATTTCAGGCGTCATATGTATCTCATGGCTTTCTTAGTCAAATACATCTATCTCTGGAAAACTCAATTTCTGTGATATGTATGAATATTTAGATTAGAAACATGGTCTCTGACAATGTTTGCTTTCAGAAGATTGTTATATTTAAGCAACAGCTATGAATATGTAATCCTTATTAGACATACACCTGCATCATGCATAAAGATAAACATTTCACTGAGAACAATAGAGATATTGCCTTTTCATATTAATTCCTAAAAGCAGGGATCAGCTCATCGGGAGCAGCTCCGCGGTTGCAGTGTTGGGAAAGGAACTAATGTTCACATTTAAACGTTCTCCCCGGATGGAATAGAGTGTCGGTTTAGCCATAAATGCATGGAAGTATAGGCTACAGCCGAGAGAATGTCAACGATAATGAAATGAATTAGTCATGTAATTCTCAATGACAAAGCAGTGCATGTACTAGGACGACAGTTTTGATAAGGGCTTTCGTTCTGTCAGCTTATTCATGTGTAATGTAGCCACTAGCCAGCCACAGTTAGCCACATAGCTAGCCAGCTCTGACTAGGAGACAGACTGTAAGTCGGTTTGCTAACCATAACAGGCTGACTCTTGCGGATTAGCTAGCTATGAAAGAGGTTTTACGTCAGATACATACAACCCTTCTCAAAGTTGTATTGTTCCCGAGTACTCGTGGTAGAAATGTACCACGTCCGGCAGCCTCCGAGGTGCTGACATGCCACCTGGCCCAGCGCAGACTGCCGCCATGGACGTCCTTCTGTGTGCGCTACACGGCCATCTCAAACGACCAGTTCGGACGGTCCCACTTCAACTGGAGCGTGAATGGAGCCAACTACCAAATACTGAGAACAGGGTGCTTCCCTTTTATCAAGTATCACTGCACCAAAGCACCTGCACAGAACCTGGACTTTGAGGACAGGTTTTTCACCCTGTTGAAAGTCATCAATCTAGGTCAGTTTGGTATATGTAGAAGGGGGTTTGTATAATGTTATGTCATTTAAGTGTCATAAATCGTACATCAAGGTTTGAGCACAAAAAAAAGCCTATATGCTGTGCCTGTCCACCCTTTTAGGTATCCCTTGCTTAGCCTATGGGCTTGGCTGCTGGATGGTGGTGGGGACTACAGAGACGGTGCAGACTAGTGCTGGACCCGTCACAGTCTATTTCGCCTACAAAGAAGATGATGGAGCACATTACTAAACAAATCTAACGAGAATAGTGATTTGTGTCTGCGTGAATTGTTTGGATTTCCTTTGCATGGGGTGTAGGGCCACTGTATGCATGGTATCCTAGTCCTGTTGCATCCACGTGTAGGGCCTATATGTTACAGTCCAGTTAGGCTTTTAAAGTCTGAACTGATCACCAGTCCTCTGAAAAGCAGTTTCAAACCGACAGTGTTTCAAACCGACACTATGAGAGAATCTGTATGCTCTGTCATTATCAATAAAGTGTATGTGAGCTAAAATCTGTTGTCTGATTCATATTGATCCTGGTGTCTATTTTGTGTTACTTTATTGTAATCATGAACTATCATTTGTGCTAAAGAAGGAATAGGCTAATGTTGACTATACTGTACACTTACAGTATAGGCTATCCAACATAAATCCACAGATTATTTCAGTATATTTTTAAGTGTCCTGTGTTAAGTTGGTGACTAGACTGACCACAACGTTTGAATAGGAGAACCTTTCTTCTTCAATCCCACCTGTTACCCATGCTTTGTTTGCTAATGCAGAAATTTAAATAACTCCAGCTCATTTATTTAAAGTCAAATTAGTGATTACTCTCCATGCAACAGATTGTCAATAGTGACAGAGGGGAGCTGATGAGAGGACAGGTCTGATAAAATGGGTTTTAATTACCAAAGTGTGTCCTTTGTTAGGCCCTCCGCTGCCCCTCCTTAAGGCGTGTTCAGGGCTTTGATTTCTGATAATGGGCTCTGCTGACTTGGCGCAGTCCTCTGTCTCTCTCCCTCTGAGAGGCATTTTGACAAACTGCCATATTGATTTCACCAGCACCTCTTACTGATAGCATTTATCAGAGACCTCAATTTCCTAGCCTTGGCCCTTTCTCTTTTAGCAACAATTAAGCCAATGCAATAATTTCATGTTCTACATGCAAATCAATGGCCCTTTTGCCCCCATCTGCTCTGGATAAGTGTGAGGGTTTGGCTGTCATACAGAGCGGTGCTTTCATGGCCCGGGCTCCATATGCACTATACTGTACCCCTGAATCTCCTCCCATTCGGGCACCCTATCCTCTCAAACATAGAATACTGATACCACACTATCTAATTAGACTAATTGCCTGTAACGAGGAACATTTAGGCACACTTACGGAAATCTGATCTACAGTGTCGGTATATAGAGCATGTTGAGTACCTCTATGGTGTCTCTTTACTGAGATCTCCATGCCTTTCCATCAGCGTTTGAAAGTGTGCATGGGGAATGCTCAGGCAACCATGTCTTAATTACTCTCTGACCCTTTGACCCCTGGGATGCGTTGATACCGCAGTACAGCTCAAGACAGATAATAGCATGGGGTGGAAACAGACTGCGGCTTTGTGTCGAGGCTATTAAAGGATGAGGTGAGCCAGGGAAACCCAAGCTGCTGAGGCCGTGAGCACATTGTATTTGTTTTCTGAACTGCACCTTTGGGCCGCTCCAAGCTGCAGGGGAGGGCGCCCTGCCGGTCCAGCAGAGGCTCAGCTTTACACGCAGAACCTGGGTCAGAACCATGCAGAACCTGGGTCAGAACCAGCTCAGAGCCAGGAGATCTAGGCAGCAAATGGCTCACTGTGAATTAAAGGAAAATATAGTTGCACTTTACAGAGATCAATGCCTTGCAAGGGCCGTGTAATCTAGTCCTGTGTCTGTAATTGAGTGACTAAATTACCTCACACATAACGTAGTAATCAACTAAGGATTAAGAGCTTGTTTAAGCCAATTTAATTGCAAAGTTGTGCCAAGGTGAAATCTTTAAATACTGATGCTATTTACATGTTGGGTAAATAAAGGGAAACCAGGGATGGGATTGAGAGGAGTCCTGGCGATGTGAAGTGTAAGGTCTTGTAAATATCTAGTGATTAGCTGGTAAGGTCTTTGTGCTGCGTAACTCTGTATTGATCTGAATAAAGTCAGTATCATTATCACTCTCCAGCCACACAAATAAAATCCCAAGCATGTAGCCAAGTTGCCTTGAGGTTTATATAGTATGCAGGCTGTCTGTTCCATTTGGACTTATACAATCAATTATTTAGAGGGGGAAATCACATTAATTTTGCCTTGACATAGAGATGTATGGGTTGGCAGAAACAATTATTGTATGAACAACCCCTGCAGCTACTGCCTGGGAGGTTCTCATTGAGCCTCCAGACCCACCACCAGCACACCTATCTCCCATCCTGCTCCGCAGCAGCAGGGGTACACCCCAACCATCACACTGATGACTGCAAGGACAGGGGACCTGGAAATTAGTTATCTTCAACGTACAGACAGGGCAACTCTTAAAAAAAAATGTCAGTATACAGTGTAGTATTAATGTGAACTGTTTCAGACCAATTACTACATCAATCATATTGCTTTGCGTGCAGAAATAGATTCTGTTGCAGACTGAATGCGGATGTTGGTCAACAGTGTTTGAGGCTTTTGTTTTTTTGTACAAGTACACATGTATGTTGATTGAGGGGAACATTTAGACTGCATCAAGAAATACATGCGGAGAATACAATACAGGCTTTAGTGTTTTCAGTGGATAATAATTGCTGACCTCATACCATTGAGACTGGAATTACTACCTTTTTTCATGTGCTACTGGGTGTGGAAGTGTTTTGTTGGGGTGGGGGAAAGCCATTAAAAATCTATTATAGTGGATCTTTTCACCCAGGGGGAAAACGTTCTCATTACTAAGCAGATTGGAAGGGATGACAAGTGGCACCATATTTCTTTTTTTATTTCCCTCTTTCCCTCTTTCCCCTGTTCTTTTTTGGAAAGGCCAACCGAGGAACTGTATGCCTGCTGTGCCAATCAGTGTTGCCACAGCTACAGACAGTGGGTGGTTGAAGCGTCTGTCAATCATTTGGTAGGCCTCGCTCGAACTCTTCTTAAGAGGTGACCCGGCCCATTTAAAAAATATATTATTTGTTCATAAATTGCTATTTTTTTCCAGTGTGTTTCTATTTTGTATTTTCAAAATTATGTCAGATACAGTATATGTTGAAGATGTGACAGACTTGTTTATGCACCATTATAATTTAATTTAATTAATCTCATTAAGCAAAACCCTAGCCCTAATGCATTCTACTGTATCTGTTCTAATGCAAGTTGATTATTATTGTTTCCCCCTGGTTTTGGTATGATGTCATGTGCACTTCACCCATAGTTACAGCTTACACTGTTGACATTAAGAGTAATGGGTTTTAATGGTTTTATCATGACTTATCATGGGAGTTAAATGAACTATCCATTTTTATTATATATTATGCAGTATTTAAAGTTTTGGCTCATTAAAAAACAGACGCCCTCCCTGCCCCCCCCCCCTGGGTCTTGTTCTACCCCCCACTGGCTCCTCTAGCCACAGGCTCCACTTGATCTGTTTTTGTAAAGTCAAAATTAAAATACAGACATATTTATTTATTTGTTCTTTTCCTCAACAATGCCACAATGCTGCAGAGACCCTGGCCTCACACAGGGAGGGGCACAGAATGAGTTTAATGTTTCTCTTTTCGGTAATTTAGGGGAAACCTAGATCAGCTATGTTGGTGTAGTGGCACGTCGGTCAGTTTGAGATCAGCAGCCTACAACCAAAGTCTGGCTCGGTGCAGAGGTCAGTACTTTAATTCTACACCAAAATAGGCTTCTCATGTTCTTGGATTCCCTGTCCAGTTTGGTGTCAGAAGCAGTTACCACTTCACCCCGACAGCAGCTCTACAGAGAAGGGTGCATTTACATTAAATACACTGACTTGTGTTGCATTACAAACGCACAAGTGGTATAAATCAATTCGGTTCCCCTGAAATGCTTCACATACTTTTTTTTTTTGATGCGGTGTGATCTCCAATCTCTCTGCAAATGAGCTGCAGCCCCCTGTAATGGCTTTCTGCTCCTTGTGGGAGGCCTCTATCTGCCAAAAGCTGCTGATTGAGGGGGAAAATGTAATACAGGTATAAAGCAGACTTGATGGGGGTCTTACGCGAGGGTTATGCATTTCAACCGTTATTATGTACATAATGTTACATATCAAAGAATGTGGAATGTGCTGGCTTGACTTTTTCCAGCCCGCAGAGACTGAAGGGGTTTCTGCTAGGGTGCTGTTAATTCCAGACGAGAGGAAAGCTATTATGCCAGATTAATAGGAATTAAGGGGTCCAAATTGGTTAAGTAAGCACTTCATTAATGGTGAGAGGTTTGCTGGGGAGAGGAGCTGTGTGAGCCTATGGTTTGCAGGAGTTACAGGCCACTGGGGTATAGTAGAGAGAAAGGGAGCAGAGAAGATTGGTTAGCAGGTTCCCCTTCCTCTCAGTATCCCCCTCATCATGTTGGATCAGTTGTTAGGGGATCTATAATCTTGTTGGGCATGATTCTCTAGCCTCGTAGGCAGTGCTCACATTAAAGGGAAGAATCAGAGAAGCTATAAATGAGTAGACGCGGAGACTTGCGAGCCCTGGTTACTGTATACTGTAAAACTGGAATACTGGAGACTGTTCAGAGAATGTGCTCCCCCCAGGTTCTCCAGCCTATAGGCCTCAGAGCACAGAGACTGCTAGAAGTGGAAGACAGCGACCAGGGTCAGGAGGAGCGAGCGTGTGACCTGGTTGGCTGTCCCTCCCCCAGCAGAGGTGGACTAATTGAGGAGTGTTCTTATCTGGGCCTGCTAATGATGATGAGGGAGCAGGAGGAGGGGCCTGTCCCCCCAGGCTGAGGGATAGCGCCAGTTCGCCGGCCCCTCTGTACTTATTGTCCAACAAAGGAGGAATTCACTTAATACAGCTCTGCAGATTAGTGGGTAATTGCAGCCGCGATCGATAAAGTAGTCAGGCAGAAAATGAAAGGTATGTTTGTGTGTGGAGAAGCATTGTGGATATGAGTGTGAAACCCAGAACGCTTACAATGCTTGTTTATCTTTGTTTTTTTTCCTTTACGGTACGTTGCAGTTTATGTTTCCAGGATGTCATTGTATTAATCTATGGTTATTCTGTATCCATGTATTTGTTTGTTGAGGGTGTGTGTGTGTGTGTGTGTGTGTGTGTGTGTGTGTGTGTGTGTGTGTGTACGATGAAGGGAGATGGTTTGGTTGGATGCGCTGCATTGTTCCTGTGCGGCCTGGTGACATGTCCTGAGGGCAGAGAGGGATGGATCCTGAGAGGGCTGACAGTGATAAATAGCCCTTTTAATAACAGCTGCCCCACTTGGCCAGCAAGTCCCAGTCATTGTCCTCTGTGTATTTATGCCTATGTTTATTTATGCATCCATAGAAGCAGGAAATCACCACCGCAGGGGTACAATCATTCTTTTTGAGGAGGGAGGGGGTATAGGTTTAACTTTGGGTGGAAGTGGTGGTCCTCAAATTTACAAATATCCATCTCAAGCCGGAGCTGGAAATCAGAGTTAATTTTTTCATAATACTACACATTCATGATCATAAAACCAACCCCCGATGAAACATACAAGAAAAAAACGAACAGCCTAGGCCTGTGTTGGAAAATACTGTTTGACTACTCTGTTGTGATTATGTCTCAGTTATTATGGAAAGCAGAGCCAGTCTCTGCCATAGAAAGTATAACAAGATACAAGGAGATATACAATATAGTGCGCTTGAAAATATACAGTACATGAATACTGTACATACGGTAGATATAGTGTTGCACTTCAATGGCAGTGCTAATTAAACAGTACAGTACTTCAACAGTTACAGTACTGTAGCATTGAAACTCATCAGAGAATCTCGGTATAGTATTCTGTTTAACCCTCCTGTTGTCTTCAGAAATGACCCACCACTAACAGCAGAGAAAATCCCCTAAAATTATCTTTTTCAACGTGGAATTTAATGACTTTTCCTAGAGTCACCCCAACATGAGGAAAAGTGAAACATGTCCTTTGTTCATGCCCACCTCCGGGGCAGGCCCCTCCAACGTTTGAGACCCCTCCTACACACAGCCGCCACTGTCAAACCGAGTAACCGACCATCGAGAGTAGGGTGTCCTTGGACTCATCTCAGTCCACAGAATTGAACGAGTGAATCGGACCCGTTTCAGCCGAGTTATAGGTACGGACCCACACCCCCATTGAAACCCATTTAGTTGGGACTGCCCACCATTCATTCTCTACAGGGGGACTTTGGAGACCCCTAGCTAGACCCCTAGAGACACGGGGTCTTCTCCGGGAGGGGGCGGGGAAGCCCCAGAGGCCACCACACTGTCCCCTTCACATTTTGTTTTTCCAATGTTTTTGTTTTGTATCTATTATCTTATTTCATTCTTATTTATATGTTGTAATAATCAGTTTCCACTGATTAAATGCCATGTTTCTGCACTGTGAAGAGGGAAAACCTAGATATCCACAACGTTTGTGATGAATGACAGGTTGTTTCTTCATGTAAAATAGATTTGGGGTTTAAAATTAAAATAAGCTGCTTTATTTTAGGGGTTTCGTGAAGGCAGGTCACATTCTAACACACAGCCTGACACAGTTCTATTCCAAATTCATTCCACGAAAACAATCATTTAAGGCATGAATATCCCAATAAAATTGTAGGTCAGTCTGAAATCGAGTTTGTGATAAATCTTTTTTAAAAGAAGAATACAAATAGAAAAAGAGGATAGAATAGCCCTAAGCTGACCCCATGCTTTCTACTGCAGCCTTTAATGTGCACGTCTTTTGAAAGCACTTGACTTCCATGTTGTTATATGACTGAGGGAAAAGTCCTTTTGTCTGCTAAAATATGACCCCAGGCCTGAGTGAGTGAATAGGCAGAGGGGAGGCTGTAGATCAGCAGTGTCAAACCCTCTCCCTCCAGGCCTATGTCTGCACTCGTCTCATTCAAACCAATTCCCTCCCTTTTAATTGGTTCAATTAGTTAAGTATGCATATACATTATCATCCATGCATTTTTCATGATCTGTTTCAACGCTCTGTTTCAACAGAACAACTTCCGGCTATGATTTGCCGTTTGGAAAAATGTCAAGGAGACTAAATGATGGCGCTAATTGAGTAATTAAAAGCAGATGCTGGAGTAAGAGCCAACAGCGTACACTTTAAACACTTTGCCCTCCAGAAAACCTACAGTGGTTTTGACACCCCTGCTATGTGTGGATATCCCAGAGGTGCCTTTATGCTAGTTACAGTTTCACCCTTGTGATTATTCAGTTGAAGTCTTTGCTATTGAGCCAAAATGGGCTTTTTATGCTATTTTGACCATGGGAAATGGTCTGGAAAAGAAAAGCCCATCATGCTGCCTAATGGCCAGGGCTAGTAGAGACCGCTGCAGCCTAGGCTCTCTGCCAGCACAGACAAAGCACACGTATACCCCCGCCCATCACTCCTGCCCCCCCCCTCCACGGTAGTGGCCCATGTGAGGGTCCTGGAGGGGGAGTTGTCAAGTCGCCTAGATGATAATTAACATGGGGAATGTGTCGGTAGTAGAAAGCAGTGTGTGCCATCGCGTCACAAAGCAGTACGGAATGTTTTCAGGGTTTCGACAGCTGTAGTGGTATGAGTTTAGCTGGCAGGCATTACAAGGTACGGATCAATAAGTAGCAAATTTCCCATTAAAGAAAAATTACTTGGACATTGCACTGAGATAGCTTGTGGCTCCCTTGTTTCTGACAGAATGTGGAGGGAAAGTTTAGCCACTGTAGAATTCATTGGTGATTTATAATGATGCAATGTACTGTGTGTCTCTGTACATTGTGTTGCCGAGTAATAATGATCATGATGATAAAGAACAGTTCAGAAATTCCAATGTCGAGTGTTGTCAGATCTTATTTTGATAAAAGTGCGGACTACTAGTGCGCAGTTAATGAACTCGGTAATTACTCTTTATTGGTTGGAGGAGCTTAGCTGGGTGAGAAGGCAGCAGAGGCTGCTGGGAGCCAGAGGAACGGCACAACAGGCAACAATCAACACTGTGTCTGCACAACAATCAATCACAACTGTCAGGCCCCAAACAGTCAAAGTCATTTGTTGGTGTTCTTCAGAAATGAGTACACCCCTGTAAAATGTAGCTAAGATCACTCTCCCAAACTCCTCACCGCACAACTCATTTAAGCCAGTCTGAGTCTGCGGCTCATGATTTGACACACCGCTCTTTTTTTTCCAGGTTGGAAATGAATCACCGACCGAACTGAAAGCTCAGTCCAATGACAGATATGGTTCCTTCAAGGATTCAAGGATATGTATTCCTCATATGAACAAGATACAGGTACCATGTACAATATGCTTAAATCCTTAGAAGCATAGGATTGGATATTATAAGTAATGTACACCATCCTGGTTCTCTGCACACATTGCCGGTGTGCAATGCAAATGACATCCAGGTTTTGTGGTGGTGTTTGTTTAAGCAGGAGTGGCATGGTGTGTAACACTGGCCCATCCTTCCTGCACAGCTCTAAATCATGCTTCCTAATTCCCAGAGCCACATCTCAATCATTTTCCCTGCTAATTTGAGAGTCACCCTCATTTCTTTTTAAACGATTCATTTTCTGCAAATTTGTAAATGGCCTTGATGTGTTCTACAATTTAGTCAATTACTGTTTCAGCCAGCAGGGCTCCGGGGAGAGAGAACATACATGGCCTGGAGGTACCATCTCAATAATTGTTTCAGAAAAGTTGGGAATGGATAGCTGGTGCTGTGTTCCACTTATTGAAATGTCAATTGGAGCCAGGACCCTGTACTGCACGCTGCTCTCCTCTACCCCACCTTCTGATTGGCTGTTTTACACCTTCATGTAGACTAGGCCTATGTTCTACCTTTATGTAGCCTAGGCCTATGTTCTACATTCATGTACACTAGGCCTATGTTCTACCTTCATGTACACTAGGCCTATGTTCTACCTTCATGTACACTAGGCCTATGTTCTACCTTCATGTACACTAGGCCTATGTTCTACCTACATGTACACTAGGTCTATGTTCTACCTTCATGTACACTAGGCCTATGTTCTACCTTCATGTACACTAGGCCTATGTCCTACAGTACCTCCATGTACACTTGGGCTATGTTCTACCTTCATGTACACTAGGCCTATGTTCTACCTACATGTACACTAGGCCTATGTTCTACCTACATGTACACTAGGCCTATGTTCTACCTACATGTAGTAAACCACAGAGCCAGATATTTTTCTATTATCAGAATCAGAAACAATTGTATTGCCAGGTGGTTTTTACACATACTAGGAATTTGTTCTGGTCAGTTGGTGCATAACACTGAGGAAGACAACATTAGACAGTGTGCAGGGACCAGGCAGGACAGTGCAAAGACCGGACAGTGCAAATGACAGTGCAAAATACAAAATGGAAGGCACTGTGTGTATATACAGAGCACCTCCATTCATGCTCATAATGTACACACAACCAGTGAACCTCAATTTGTGAATGAGAGGAAATGGAAAGAATATAATGGATAAAGTAAACACTAGGAGAGTCAGACATCAGCTTTAAAACCAATTACTTTTTGAAAGTCTGTGTTGTTATTGTGGCTTATGCCACGCAGTGTTTTATGCTACACATTCCTTAAACATATATTCGACTGTTACTGACAACTTTATCTTTCATTTTTCTTTAATTAATTATCAATTAGCTTGGAGAAAATTAAGAGATGATAACCACTAAAATTAGGCCTTAATGGGCACTAATTAAGAGGAGAAATCCTGCTTTACTGAACCAACATGACCTTACAGACCCCAATTAATGAAGTTATTATTAGACTGTCCTTTGTTTGGTCAATCTGGGTTTCAATTGATTGAGGATATGAGACACATTCTCAAAGTCCTTCAGTGCATTCATGTCTCTTGCTCCACATAATTTACCTCACACACTCTGTCAGACAATTAACCTGTGAGCTGGTGTGAGGGAACTGCTGGTCCATCCCTGATTAATTAGAGCGGGGAAACAGGGGAGGGTTCCACATGACAGTGTGGAGAAGCCCTCAGGTGAGCACATGTTAGTGCTTGGCCGCTATCTGTGTCCCTACCCCCCGCAGACTACCTCAAACAGTAGGTCTGGAGATAGGGGCACCACAGAGAGGCTTTGTTAATTATAGGGTTTTGTAAACAATATCCAACTGAGGAGGCGTAGTCCCTCCACCCCACCCCCAAGTACATAAGAAATACGTATCTTAGGTGTTTGCCAGAAAAAAGTGAGCAAATGATTAAGACATAATAATGGACTCGGCGATGATGACGGCTTTCCTTTGCAGACTGCCTGGTTCCCGCCCCCTGCTCTCAGTCCTGTTATTGCGTGTTGTACATACGTAGGTGTAGTTTGCCCAGATCTGTCTGTTGTGATCACTGGATGGGTAACAATCTGGTAGAAGACCTTCAGTCTATAATTCACTTTTGCCTGCACACATGAGGTTCCATTCAGACCCGATGTGTCCATAGTGGCTGTTGCACGGTAGCAGTTGGCCTCTCAGTGTGTATTAAGCTGTCATGGTGGGCCGCTGTTCCCAGCCGCCGGTCTCCACCGAACAGCCCAGCCTATTAACTCCTATTGACTGTGACACACGTGTCCCTCCAAAATGAGTGGTTCCTTATTGATTTTCCTGAACGCTGCTCACTTCCCCTTTCACGCTGCCTAGGGTGAGATCTTTATCCTGACTGATTGTATATGTTCATTGTCTCGGAGTCCTGTTGCCCAATTGCGATCTCACCCCCACCCCTGTGCATCGGGGTCACTAGTATGCAGCCATGTGTCAAAGAGACAATTAAGAGGCCCCACTCCCCCGTGTCACCTGTAACACTGCAGACTAATGGAGCTGCAGACCCTCCACACGCCCCAGACTCTGCCTCTGTCCGTACACAGGAACAAGACATGACAGCCAGACCCTCTGCCCTCAGCAACGCGCTAGCACCCGATCAATGAGCCTGAATGAGAGGGCGCCATCTCCTCCAAGCCACGTTCTGTCCAGCTGCTAGGGACAAAATGAACTCTGACAGCACGTATTGACTTCATATCAAGCCACACCATGGAGAGAAAAATGATTATCTGCTGGTAGAATCAGCTATCGACAGGTGGCGGAATAGCCTCTCCTCCTCCTTCCCCAGATTTATTGATACAGTTTATGGGATATAAATATTTATCTAATACCTATCTCTCTGAAATGGATTGCTTCAGTTTAGAGTTTAGATGTGGTGTGTGTGTGTGTGTGTGTGTGTGTGTGTGTGTGTGTGTGTGTGTGTGTGTGTGTGTGTGTGTGTGTGTGTGTGTGTGTGACCCAGGCTGTGTGTGTAGTGCTGCTATACTGGTCTATGGAGGACTATCAACAGTCTCCTCGCTCAACCGTGACTCTATGCTTCTTTTCCCTTTCACTGTATATTCCCGTTTACAGAGGCTGAATGAAATTGCTTTGGTGTTCCCATCAACGAAAGGTTGTGATTCTGTCATGAAGTTAACAGTAAAAAACATGTTGTAATTACATTTTATGGCTCTTTTTTCCCCTTGCAACATCCAAATGGCTTCAATGTGTGGCCTCTCTCATTCTTTACAAACCGCGGTTTGAACCTGCTAAGAAATTACCACCAGTATCCATCCATCTTCACCTGAATTTACTTCCTGAACTTTCACGTGCCACGTCATCAGAAACACCAATGACTGGGTGCCCACTGTGTACCTATCTGATTGGTATCAGAGTAGCCTACTGGTGATGTCGAGACATCAGGGAATACATAGAGAACCAATCACTATTTCAAACTCTCCGCTCATCTCTGCGTGCCGACAGGGAGCTCGTTTTCTCATTCTGGTTTGACAGCTTTTATCAAACTCAAATGAAACGATCCCATGTTGTCATTAAACCTTCCATCACTTTGTCCTCTGGTCTTATGCTTTTATTGGACAGCAAATGTTGTATTGATCTCTCCCCTTCCTTCCCAGCTGAACTTGAGGTGACCTGGTTTATCTGCTCTGTCGGTTATAAATGGAGAGCTGTCCTTGACATTTCACCCACATAATATGTCCTTGTCTGAGTGCTCTTACAACTTTTTTCTTTGTCTTTATGTCTTTACCCCTTCGTTAAATATGTTCAGTTAAAATATAATTAATATCTGTTTATCTATACAAGGGGAAAGGGCATTTATTGAATATATAATTAATTTGTGGAAACAACTGTAATGTGAACGCATAAAGAAAACAAGATTGTACCTAAGGGAACGACACAACTCATAAAGGGGTAACTCATAGCTGTTACAATCTGGCACCACTAGAGGGAGAGGTCACAATGGCACGGACCTATTCTGCAGCCGTCTTGCCGGCTCCATGTAGATTATACTATTCGTTTGTTATTTGTGTCGTATTACCGGTCTCTTTCAGCTCCTTCACAGCAGGAAGACGAACAACAAACCAGCTGAGAACAGAGGACCAGGTGCTCGTGCTCCCATGGACATGGCGGCAGGGTTCAAAAGGCGCTTCGGGCTCGAGCACATAAACCACCGCTGCCCAGCGTCCTGCTGGCCAATGTCCAGTTCAAGGGAATGATGAGAAACTGGACGACCTTCGCATGCGGTTCGCACACGAACGGGACACCAGGAACTGTAACGTAAGAACATCACGATACTGCAACGCCACTTCTCGTCTGACTTGGAATTCCTTGCAATGAAATGCCGACTGCCCTTTCTCCCACGTGTTATAATCGTGGCTGTGTATATTCCACCACAGGCGACAGCATCTCACGCCCTCTCAGTGCTCCACGAAGCATTGAACAGCTACCGATCTAGTGACCCAAATGCTGCGCTAATTGTAGCTGTCGATTTTAACCAGGCAAACCTGAATTGTTGCCCACCTTCCACCAACACATACACTGTGCCACAAGAGGATCAAGCACGGCACTGATAGGAAACAGCGATCACTCCGCAGTTTTTATTTTCAGCTTTTGTAAACAAAGATGACGAAAAGAACGACTGGAGACGAGAAAGGTGGATTGATGGACAGAACTTTCAGAGAACAGCATGCGGGTTGCACTGCACAACGCGCTATGGTGTAGGCTCACTAACACAACTGTTGAACAACTGCTAAAAGACAACACGGATATAAACACACTCACAGAGGAAGTTATTGAAATAAATGTGAAAGCTACAGAGAAGAATGTAGCCAAACAGTCCATCAAAAGCTACCCAAACCAGAAACCCTGGGTTAACCATAAAACACGCTTTCCACAACTGAGGAAATTCAGAGCATCCCACCAGATCCAACGGAGATTCTACTCATCCATGACCGAGAACATCCTAACTGGGAATATCAGCACCTGGTACGGGAATAGCAGCTCTTCTTTCCCTTGAAGACCTTGAAGACATCTACTCCAAAAGATGCAAGACCAACAGGATCCTGAGAGACACCAGCCACCCAGGCAACAGACTGTTTGCTACGGTCAGGGAAAATATATCGAACACACAGGGCGAGCATGGAGAGACTCAGGAAAAGCTTCTTTCTACAAGCCATCCGGCTCCTGAATGACACAACCACAATGCAATATCATACACCCCACCCCGGGAATATTTATTATATCTATAGCATGTACATAATTCACTGTGCGCCGAGTGCATCAAGTGAAATCCTTTGTTAAATATGCCATAAAGAGATAACATCTTGTTCAAATATAATCTTAAGAGTTAATAGTTGTATCTTACATTGTAGTTTGACTACAAAGTGCCCATGGACGCATCGTGGTTGTTCTGCACATTAAAATGGTCTAAAATGGTCTAACAAGCCCCCTTCAGATGCTCTCCACGAGCCCCCAGTGAAGACCTTGTGGTACGGTGTAATCTGGACTCTCCCCCCGCACCCAGTCCAAACCCTGTGTCCCTAGCGCCCCCACACAGGGATTTGGCTTCACTCAAAATGTTGTTTTGGCTCTGTCGTGCGCAATTGTTTGCAGGAAGGACATGGTTGGTTTTGCTGCGTTCATTACAATAGTCGTTGCCCACGGTCCATGGTCAATTTCTGCCATTATAACAGAGATGGTATGTTTTAAGGTAAACGTAGGGTTACAAAAGTCATGGTCTCTTAGAAGGTATGAGCTGCATGTGGAAGTCCAAAAGAAGAGTACACGGGGAGAACATGCAAACTCAGCATAGAAAGGCCCGGAGAACTTCTTGCTGTGAGGCACCAGTACTAGGTACTGTGCCACACTTGAGCGATTTAGGGGTTCAGTGTCTTGCTCAAGGACATTTTGGCACACTCCAGAAGCTGGGATCGAACTGGAGACCTTGCGATCCCCAGCCAGCCGCTCTACCTCCTGAGCTACGTGCTGCCAAAAAAACACCCTGGACCAATGACATTTTAACTTTGACCTGGATGCAATTCCGTCTTTGGGGATGCTTTGTCTAAGCGGGAAGTCTAGGGACTCTAAGGTGGCCCATGATACACCCCTCCACCGAGTTTCATTAAAATTGGTTTGATAGTTTTCGCGTAATTTAAGTGCAAAAAATGAATGGAGGGGAATGGCCCGTCCGGCCGTGTTTGGGCTCCAAAATTGAATGGGTTCTGAGTTGGACCATACTACTCTGGAGTTTTGTGAAAATTGGTCCTTTTTTTTTTTTGCGTAATCGTGCAGACGCACGCATGCACCCACCCACCCACACACACCACCGAAAATATTACCTCTCGCCCTGCGCTGTCGCTGGTGCGGAGGTAATAAAAAATATCACATGTACATAAGTATTCACTCCCAACGCCTGCTATGACACTCAAAATTGACTTCATGTCCATCCTGTTTACATCCTGTTACTTACAGTATCATCCTTGAGATCTTTCTACAACTTGATTAAACTCAATTGATTGGACATAATTTGGAAAGGCAAACAACTGTCTATACAGTATAAGGTCCCACAGTTGACAGTGCATGTCAGAGCAGAAACCAAGCCATGAAGTCAAAGGAATTGTCTGTAGACCTCCAAGACAGGATTGTATCGAGGCACAGATCTGGGGTAGCCTGGCGTCGCCACCCTGATCTCGCAAGCTCACATTCGATTTCACTCCGCAGATCAGTCTGGATATCCAGCCATTCTAACGGAATCTGCTTGAACAGAAATGTGTTCGTGCCAATCACAACCATTTATCAAATATGGGGTGGGTTTAATAAGATGTCGGAACAGAGGAGCGCTGTAGAGGCATTTTTGCTGATTGGTTGTAGGTCATTTACCATTTATCCAATTGCATCCAGAGGCATTTTGATCTACGCCCGTTGGTACCGCCCCTTAGGAATTGGAAAGCAACTGTGAGTTTCCAGACCCTTCACATTTTGCGAATTGGGTCTGGCGAAGCCAGGCTAGATCTGGGGAAGGGTGCAAAAAAAATCAGCATTGAAGGTCACGAAGAGTACAGTGGTCTTCATCATTCGTAAATGGAAGAAATTTGCATCACCAGGACTTTTCCTAGAGCTGGCCGCCTGGCCAAACTTGAGTAATCGGGGGAGAAGGCCCTTGGTCAGGGAAGTGATCAAGAATCTGATGGTAACTCCAGTGTTCCTCTTCGGAGATGAAAGAACCTTCCAGAAGGACAACCATCTCTGCAGCACTCCACCAATCAGGCCTTTATGGTAGAGTGGTCAGATGGAAGCCTGTCCTTAGTAAAAGGCACATGACAGCCTGCTTGGAGTTTGCCAAAATGCACCTAAAGGACTCTCAGAACATGAGAAACAAGATTCTCTGGTCTGATGAAACCAATAACTCTGGCCTGAATGCAAAGCGTCACGTCTGGAGGAAACCAGGCACCGCTCATCACCTGGCTAATACCATCCCTACAGGAAACCAGGCGCCGCTCATCACCTGGCTAATACCATCCCTACAGTGAAGCATGGTGGTGGCAGCATCATGCTGTGGGGATGTTTTTCAGTGGCAGGAACTATGAGACTAGTCTCGTTAGAGGGAAAGGTCAACGGAAAAGTACAGAGAGATCCTTGATGAAAACCTGCTCCAGAGCGCTCACCACGCTCCAGAGTGCTCTCCACCTAACCTGACAGAGCTTGAGAGGATCTGCAGAGAAGAATGTATTAGAGTATTAGAGTTTATCTGTATCAAGCATAATCTTGGAGCTGGCAACAACATTTCACTGTGACTATACACTGTACATCACATGTGACAAATAAAGAAATCTTGAATAAAGGAATCTTGAATACAGGTGTGCCAAGCTTGTAGCGTCATACCCAAGATGACGTGAGGCTGTAATCGCTGCCAAAGGTGCCTTAACAAAGTAGTGAGTAAAGGGTCTGAATACTTATGTACCGTTTTTTTAAAACAAAACATTTTGCATACATTTGCAAACATTTCTAAAAAACCTTTTTCACTTGTCATTATGGGGTATTGCATGTATATTTTTCAGGAAAAACCCAAATACAACAAACATTTTGAATGAATGTGGAAAAAGTGAAAAAAAAGAGACCTCTAGTTGAGCTTGAGGTTATTCACAAAACCCAGTCTAATATCTATATAAACCAAAATAAATTAACATGTCCAACTTCCCTTAGGTACAATCTTCCTTTCTGTATGTGTTCACATTACAATTGGTTCCACAAATGAATTATTTAAAATTGTGTCATGACAAACTATAAATACATTTACCCTTGTACATAGCTAAACAGAAATGAATTGTATTTTTACTAGTGTAGAATACAATCATCAGATTTACCACCCGGATACATTCTCCCCTCAACATCCTCGATCACTGGCTAATTCATCTGAGCGGACCTCAGTGCCCCATGCAATGCATTCTCAAATAGAACTGTACCCAGACTGTTCAATACTTGTGCAGCCTTATCTGTGTTGACAGTAACTGTGTTGCAAGTTGAGTCAGTGGTCAGTGGAAAGGGTTAGTATGAGCCCTGCAGTCCTGACAACAGGAACTGGAGAGGTCGAGTTCTTTTCCACAATCCATCTGGCTAGTGGTTATCACCAGGCGGCCATGCATGAGAGAAAATAGACCAGAGAGCCTTTACCACACCATTGGTCTGTTTGAGTACTTAGTCACAGATGCCTTTTGGGGTGTTTGCAACGGTCCTGCAACATTCCAAAGGTTCATGCAGACTACAACGAATTACCTTATCTTCATCTTGGTCTTCTCGCAAACCTTTAAGGATCATCTAGATAGGCTGGACACAGTGTTGAGGTGTGCCTAGATGAGAAGTTGACAGTTGACAGTTCTGCAGGTGATTGTACAGTTTCTAGGTCATCAGTTGTCCACAGACAGTGTTGGTACAGACCCTAGCGAGGTTTTAACTGTGAACGAATGGAAGTTCCCAAGCACTGTCCAGCAGCTTCGATCTTTTATTGGATGTTTATGCATTTGGGTTTACTTTAGAAGTCCTTTCCCAGATGTGTCATGGACATTAGGAAAGTGGTCTTCGACATGAGAAATAATTTTGGCAGGAGAATATATATTTTGAGTGATCTAAAGGTTGTCAGACATAATAAACTATATGACATAGGCCTGTATGATATTGATTTTGAAATTGGAGAAGGGCTGTGCTTTCACTGCAGACTAGCACATGGCAAACTCTCTATCAGTAGAATGATGCATCACCATGCCCCTGCTAACATGACAGACCGTCCCTGGTCACATCCCTCTCTCTCCCATCTCTGCTATGTTTCTGGCCATTCAGGTTGACTTATTGACGTTCTCATGCTGGTTACTCAACAGGGAAGCCGTTTCCTGTGATTGATACTGAGACCACTCCAAGTCCTACATCTTAATCTCTTCTTTTTTTCTCTAAGTCTTGTGTGTGGGTTTAGAGCAGTGAGTGGGCTTCATTAATGACCTTCAGTATTTATGACAATATAATTAGACTTGAGGAAAAGCACCTGACTACCAGAGGCCCACCATACTGGGAAAGTCAATAATGCAAGCCAAACAACTTCTCACACAATTGAGCCCTGCAGAAAATCCATATGCAGTGCTGCGATCTCTTTATGGCGCAGAGGAAAACCTTGCTTTAGATGTGGCTGGCTCATATGTTAGTGCTTTGTCCATTTTCAGGTAATCCCTTGCTATTGATTAAAGACTTCAGCCATATAATTTAAGTACGAGAGCTTTCTGAATTGAGATTCTATGTGGATGTGTTGTGTTTGGTCAGTGTGTTTTCCTGTATTGGGGACAAGGTTTACCCTTGTTGCCATTTAGGCCTACGTAGTCTATAATTTGTTTTGTGCTCCGCTGCTTGTATGCAACACCTCCCATAATGTAAAACATCCAGCTCTCTGACCGACCTGCCTGTGTGAAGGTATTTGTGTGGAGTAGGTCATTGGGGATATTACATTAGATTGCTTTCACAGAAAATAATTCAGCCAGGTGGTCTACTGGGCTTTTACCCCTCAGCATCTTACTTGTTACAAAAAGTAAGAGAATTGGTGGTTTTACACACACACACACACTCTCTCTCTCTCTCTCTCTCTCTCTCTCTCTCACACACACACACACACACACACACTCACAAACACCTACAGTACAATCGTTTTTTAATCACCCATAGGCCTTTTTAATTAAAACATAGAGAACACAGTGGAAAGAAAGTTAGAGCTTTGGACAATGTCAGCAATGCTGTCCCAGCAGTGGAATACTTACAGTAACTTTGTGCAGCCCATTTGTGAACCACTGTATGAAGAACCTGATCATGCATACAGTGCAGTACTTGGTCAATCTATATTGTAGTTTTCATAGAGAAAATGTAGTGCTGAGTTGTTTTTTCTGCCCCTGGATGGCCAGCTGGTTGTATTACCCCCCTGCTCCCCTGCATGTGTGTAACCATAGCTCCCTGCTCTGAATGGGGCCATGATTGTCATCTGATGGGCCCTTTAGAAAGCACCATGAATATTTGATGTCAGAGTGTTCACTGCAGTCCAGACTTGAGTGTAAATAAGATGCAGGTGACTGGGACACAGATACAGGGGTCAGGCTAGCTGTGAGAGGTGAGCACAGCACTGGGTCTCACATGGCTCTGGCATTTGCACCCATGTATGTTAGCCTATTAGATAACCGGCTCTAAACATCAAAACTAGCACTTATTATATGGACTTGATTGGATTTGTTATGCTGCAATTCACATGAGCGTTAGTTCCCAGGAGAAGAGGAGTCACTGTGCATTACTTACAGACTGTGTTAATCCGGTCTGGAAAACATGTTGAGATGACAGCAGTCTAATGACTTTCCTGCAAGTATACAGGGACTGCTGTAATCACTATGAAATGTTAGACACCATAAGGTCTGGACCACTAATGGCTCAAAATTAATACCTTCTCCTGGCTTAATTAAGAGGCTCTTCTTGCTTAACAGGTATTGATTGCTGCTCAAAGGAAGAGGAGTCATCAGCCCTGAAGAGAGGGAAGTCATAACGCAGAGCGAACAGTTGGGTGGAGAGAGGGTGGGGGTAAAGGACACGATGAGGATTTTCTCCTTAACACAGAGATCAAGACGTAGCCTGAGAGCGGCGGGTTCATAGGCCCCGTGTTAAGGTTCAGCTAGATATGAATTCTAATCAGGGTTACCTTTAATAGAAAGGTGTTGGCCATTAATCAAAGCGGCCTGGCGTGTCTGAAGCCTGTGCCTGTTCTGGATAACTGTATCCCCCTGAGTAAGAGGTGCTGCTCACTTTTGCTGGGCAGCAGACGAGCCGGTACAGGGAGAGTGGAGCGGCCATGGTTATCTGTCATAAATAAACTAGGGCTCTGAGAGAGAGAGACAGAGAGACCTGGGAAGCAGAGTGAGCCCCTGCTGCCCCTGGGGAGCCCGCGGTCCGGCTGTCCTTCCAGGGGGGTTGAATGTGAGCCGGGAGGCGCCGCGAGCTCGGCTCGGAACATATCGGCACCCTCGGCAGGAAATCCGAACCGTCCCCCGACTGAATTAACCAGTGTCATAATTAAATCATCATGCAGCTTCGCTTTTACCGTGGCTGCAACCCTAGCCGCGCCCGGAGACGGGTAAGAGGAGGAGCCTGCCGGCACTGACAGCAAGACGCCCAGAGGCTCGGCTCTGAATGGTCTGTGGTTTGTTGTGGTGGCGGCGGAAGCTGCTGGAACGGCGGCCGGAACACACGCTCGGGCCTTATCTGGATATCTGCACTCGCCTGGGGCCCTTAGTTACAGTACAGCTGCTTTACTCTTACTTTAGAGTACACTTGACCCCCGCAGTATAACGGTTCCCCGAGCAACACCCAGCATCGCCAGGCGTACATTGCCATGCTGCAAACACAGGGCGCACCACCGTTCCTCATTCACTGTAATTTGGCAAGAATACTTTTATGTACGATACGTTTCACCCAAGTCACCTCCCAGCCCATGGCTGGGCTGCGTCACACAGATGTCTCCTCTCTGCTGGGAGACCTGTGAGTTTCCTTAACGCCCCGTGGCATACTGTTCTAGATGTGTGGACCTCTGTGAGCTTATAAGGTCAGCAGAGGATATTAAGGAGGGTAGTTGGCTTTAATTCGACCCCCTGTCTGCCCTCGTCTGCAGGCGAGGTGGCTCCAGGAAGCAGGCCGGCTGGTCCGTGTTGATGAATGACTCTATTCGGGTGGGCAGATTGTCACAGTTCCACACAAATTGAAAGGTCAACAAAAGACCAAATGGAGTGACTGAGCAACTTGGCTGGGGCCATTGATCTTAACGGAGCTCCATTTTGACCCCTGCCTGCCCCAGAGCTCCCGTAGGTTAGAATATCTCCTTTCTTCTCTCCTTTTCACAGGTGTTCATCCTCTCTTTTATTCATTCCATTCCCTCTTCCACTCTCTTCTTAAGGACTCACTGTGTATTGATCTAACTGGACAGTGTTAACTACACAATGACATGTCTTTCAGTGTCTATACTTTATCTACTTCACCATTAACAGTGTTAGTGGCAATACAGATAATATTGAATGGAAGCTTCACTTCAGACCAGGAACCCCATCATTACTTTGTACAGGACTGCATTTGTCCGTCCTGTATACAGATTCTACTGAAGGTCTGGTACACCAGGGCCATTATCTTGGTAACATACAGACTGTTCTGTAATAAGTCTCAAGTGCCTCGTGTTGCATGTCTTAATGTGCGTGTCTTCTCCGTGCTCTGATGGGCCTTAGTGCTGGAGCCTGATGGGCCTCTTTATTGTCCTGTTCTATAATTCATCCCGTCAGCTCTCTTTACCTTCCTGTCTGTCTAGGAGACAGGCCAGCAGGTGAGGTCAGCTTGAGGGCTAGACAGACAACAGAGATTCAGAGAGGCCTTACTTTGTTGTGTTCCAGAACGATCATAATGTCTGTCTTGGGGAAATGATCTCAGTTTTCTCAGTTTCTTATTCAGTTGTGCTTTCTGATGTTGATGGACCAGGCGGTCAGTGCCTTGGCTTGGCTTCAGCGACTGGTTCAGCTGACTTTGGGAACAACACTCTGTAGCCTGTATCCATTTACACCTTGTGTCCAGAGCTTTTGAATGTGGTGAGTCGGAGCAATGTTTGTGCGCAATCCTTGTGTGTGTGTGTGTGTGTGTGTGTGTGTGTGTGTGTGTGTGAGAGAGAGAGAGAGAGAGAGAGAGAGAGAGACTGTGTGATTGTGTTCGTGCTAAAAGCTACAAGGACGATGCATTCTGCTTTTATTGAGTGTGGGCCCAGGGAGCCTGGGTAGTTACTACTGAACGTGGGTGAGACTTCCCAGTCCCCTGTTGGCTCATGAATAAGAGACTTTACTGTTGCACCTTTAAGCTGCAAAACACCACTACACTGCACTTATAGCCTCACAGGGCCCAGACAGCCTCTGCACTCATGTGTGGTGGGATTGGTCTGATGGGCCTTGTAAAAGTCAACGTGTCTTTCCTCTTTTCTAACTCTTGCTTCTTTAAGTTTCCTTCACGGGTCAAAAAAAGAAAAAAGAACACCTTTAAGACATTGTATTAAAGTTGCTGTAGGCGGTTTGATTTCCTTAGGCAGTTAGATTTATTTATTTTATTTTATTTTTTGGAAAATCCCTGCCCCTCCCTGAAGGCCTCCTCCAAAGCCACTCCTCCAATCTGGGGGAAAACAAATGGCACTTGCTAGTGAGTGAGTGAGTGAGTGAGTGAGTGAGTGAGTGAGTGAGTGAGTGAGTGAGTGAGTGAGTGAGTGAGTGAGTGAGTGAGTGAGTGAGTGAGTGAAGCTTTATTTCTATAGCGCCTTCACAACACGAGTGCACACAAGTGGATTAAAAATATAAATCACATACACACATGCCATCCAGTCATTTCAAGTTTGCAACTCAAAATTAACGGACACACTTATTCCAGTCCTGCAACTTCTGCAGATTACGTTTTATTTAATTTTAGTGTCAGAACACTTTTATTTTTTGATTGCTATAGGGATGGCAATTGCAGAAAATATAACAAAAAGTGCTTCTGAGCCAAACCGCATACTGTACCATTAATATATAATTGCACATGTGGTGGATGTGTGACGGTTATATCCACCGTTGTGGCAGTAAGTAGTTCAACCACATGTCAACATTACACATCTATGTTCATCTCCCTGGTCTTTGTCCCAGAAGTCTTAGCGGTCCTCCCCTCTCCTCAGACCTCATTGTGGCATTGCACAAAAACATGAGTGTTATAATTACCATTTGCACAAACAAGACGGCGGCTTCATTGGTATGCTGCAGAGGGGTGAGGCTGGAGCCGCCTGGCGTGGAGACAATGACCCGGGCCGTGGGGAGGCTCCTCCCACCCTGCACCGGGGACGCCACGGTGTCCTTCCTCTGCTGCCGTCAGAGAAAAGGACCAACAGAAGCCACCCGTCGTTCACCACCACGCACAAACAAACGTTTTAAATACATTTTCACTCGGCTCTCTCCTCTTCTCTGATCTCCTCTCCTCTGGGCGTTCGGCTGGTGGTGACCCCTGGACCTGCTCATGAATACGGCCTTCTCTCTCCTAGCTCTGGCTGTCAAAAGCGGGTTCCCCCGGCACCGACCGCTGGACCCCTGGAGAGCAGGTCTGTTGTTCTGCCCGGGTCTGCCTTACAGAGGTCGGTGAGTCGATATGACGATTTAATTTCAAGCTTGTTTGAAAACATGGCCCTCTGATAAGTGTTATTGATTCAGAATCTGTTGATGCGACAGACAGCGACAACGACAGCGTCGTCCTATAATAATCTTCATTGCCATTATATTGACTGCATTGTCTTAAGTTGAATTTCCCGTACCAATCTCTGAAGGGCCTTGCGATCCTGAGAGCTGCTGTTCCCGTACCAGGTGATGATATTCCCAGTCAGGATGTTCTCAGTCATGGATGAGTAGAAGCTCCGTCGGATCTGGTGGGACGCTCTGAATTTCCTCAGTTGTCTGAGGTGGTACAGTCTCTGGTGGTACTGACTCTGGCTTTGCTGACCACAGTGTCTATTTTTGTTGACCATGACAAGTCCTTGGTGATCTGGACACAAAGGTTCTTGAAACTGTCCACTCTCTCTACAGGGGTCCCGTTGATGATTATGGGTGTAGTTCCTCTCCTGCTTCCTCCCAAAGTCCACCAGTTTGTTTGGAGGACATAATTCCCCATAAGGCGGGTCTTTCACCCTATTGGAGATGTAGGGAGTGGTTCTGATTAGTGGCGTTGATTTTCGGCGCTGTTCTAATGATATTTTTTGTGCGTGGCTGTAAGCCAGCGTACCATAGATAGCATTTGTCAGGTTGTCACTCCCTCCCTCCCTCCGTCCCGTTGTTGATCTGCATTTCTATGTTGCCACCACAAGAGGCAATAAATACACTATGGCATCACGCACTTTCAAGTTCCTCTGTAGTGTAGTGGATAAAGTGCCTGACTCCCATGTGGGAGATCAGGGGTTCAATTCCCGGTTGGGCATGACTCATGAGCCTGGGCCATGACCTTTCTTCCTCTCCTCTCTGCCACCTTTTTTCAGACGGACGGGAGACATCCCATGGGAACAAAACATGTTTTGTTTTTTTTAAGGAAATGTACAGTCTGTTTTGCAGATTAATTAACTGTGTCAAACTGATTGCAGGAACTGGGTGACCAATTAAGTGACTGATTACAAGTCCCATTGATATACTAGACTTGTGCTTACTGTTATGTTTCTCTGTGTATGCAACTCTGTGTTTTGTTTTCTGCTCCTCCTGTTCTCGGTCCCACCAAGATGTATCTACCAGGTAAATGTTTAGTAATTGGGGGACAATGAAAGGAAGGGTTATCCAAAAGTAAATTCAGAGTAAGTTAATTTAGCAATAGAAATCCATAAGCCTAGGGCCAATGGGCCTAGGATATAGACAATAAACTACCAGTGGAATGGTGGTGAAGCAATAGCGGGAGCATTTCGGATTACTAGTGAACCGCCGTCCCTGACGCTAATAATCCACCAGAGGTCCGCTTGCCATTCGATGTGCAAATGGCCAGGAACCCACCAGTGGATTCGGCTGAAGGTCCACCAGCTCGTCCATCAGGGACCCGCTGTAGGTCCGCTAGCCTTGTGTTATCTGGGTTTATCCCTTACCTTTGTCCATAAACAGAATTTGAACCAATTGCAGCAAAATAGCTAACGTTACAGGAATCATCAGTGTAACTGCTTTAGCCACAGACCGCTACCATTAATGTTATGGAAGCTGCTGCTAGTTGTTGTGAGCTCATGAGCTAACTGGCTATCCCACTCTTATTGTGCTGGATTAGCATTGGAAGCATTGGAACTGATGTGTCCAGGCGACAAGACCTATCTTAATTTATCAGACATTATTTCATGTCATTTCAATTCACAGCTATTTCAGTGGCATGGCCAGCTTCAATCAATCAATCAATCAATCAAAGCTTTATTTGTATAGCACATTTCATACACAGAGGCAACACAATGCGCTTTACAGAGAACAAGGGAGGTGGGTATACGACCCACCCCTACATATTCCAGAGGGAAGAAAAAAACAGTAATCACCCGGGGGCCAGATAAGTGAGCTGTAAAAATTCTTCCCTGACCCCTCTCAACAAGGCGATCGAGCAAGCTCCTGGAGTATGTTTGTCTACCAGATAAGAACATTTATAAAGCAAATAATTACATTAAATTACATTTTCAGAGTAAGAGAAGCTAAAAAACAACATAGGAGAGACATGGCAAATACTGGTGTGTGTTTGCTATGGCCCAGGCCTAAAGCCGGAAGTGGGCTGGTGTATGTCTGTGTGTATGTGTATGTGTGTTAACTAAATGCTACGACATCCACAGCAGACACAGGGGTATCTATCGGACTGGCACCTGCCCTGTTTGGGTGGAAGCCGTCCCTAGCGAAGAGGTCCCCACGGTCCCAGAAGGTGGTGAAGTTATCCGCATAAGGGATGTTCATGCGGCAGCAGTATCCCTTTAGCCAGATGTGGAGGCTGCGCATCCGGCTGTACATCCAGCTTCCATCCTACCAGTCCTGAACAGAAACAAGCCAACCACGCACATAAGCCAGGCTGGACCTGGCCTGCTTGATGAAGATGTCTCCAGACTTTCGGAGGAGGAGATCTCTAAAGTCTGGCATCGCAAGACTGCTGGACCTCCCTCCTGGGAGGGTGGCCGAGCCCCCTTCAGAGCCCTGCATGCTACACCTCCTCTGCTGGCCTCCTGGCAGGAGATTAGATCCACACCCTGTCCAGGAGCTTCTGTCTGACCACAGTGACCAGTGTCCATCAGCCACTGGACAAGCTGTTTCACCCCACTGTTCATGCATCTGTTTTTCATTCTGTGTCATAATGGTGGGGAGATGCCTCGCTCAAGCGCCGTGCCTCACTCAGTCCAAATACACTAGTGTAAACTCGACTGCATGAATTCAACATTCTTTCCCATGGCTGCCTAACTCCATTGGTATTGTTTTGGGAAGCCTTTTGGATCCGGCTCTTGTGGGGGGGGGGGGTGATCTCCTTTGGTCTCTAAATGCATTAGCCGTAATGGTGAACCATTTTGCTCACAATTAATAGAGTTCCCCCTGAGAGTAGGAGCCTACTACAGACTGGTGTAGATACTGGCGCAGCCTTCAGGCAGCTGGGAAGAGGTGGCTTGCCTCCCCGTCATTCCCGTCTGTGGTAATGGCACAGGCGCCTGACTGGCTATTCCCCAATGCTGCGTGCGTGTGTTCGTATGAATCCACTGCCCCAAGCTTGTCTCATTTCAGAGTGCTGTCACTCCCTGCTTCCACGGCATCTATTAACACCCACCATTATCATGCTAATCTACAGTGCATGATTACATAAAGTAATTTATGCGCACTTCTATTGCACAAGCGAAATGCCTCCTGCTATTGACGCAGGTTCAGAGGAGAACATATCTTTGCTCTCTATCTCTTTCGCTCTCCTTTTCTCATCCTCTTCCTGTAAAACCCTTGTTTAAACATGTCCCCTGCAGCTCGCATTGTTAGGGCTTCCTTCCCTTTATACATCTGTTAACATCTGTTGCCCTTCAGATAAAAACTGTTGCCATATAGTTTAGATCTGGCAGGATTTATCACTTCAAATTGCCTGTGTTTTCTGTCTGACCATTCACCTCAGAAACTCTGATGAAGGAGAGAGAACGGAGAGAAGTTTGGCAATCTTGAAAGCAGAGGGCTAGAGACCAGCTTCTCTTTCCAATTCATTCACCGTTAGTGGAGTAATTAGGAATGCAGAGGCCTGTTAAATTAAAACTGAATTGCACTTATTAACATTTTAACTACCAACCCCACCCTCTTTAGATACTAAACAATGACAGTTTTGGCACTAATACACCCGAGGAATCCTGCTGAGGTAGACGCTTCATGTATTGGTAGAAAACAAAGACGCTCTCTAAAGTAAGATCTCTTAAGTCGCCCTTTGTTTAAACAACCCGACGTTTAACATTCAGTGTGATACGCCGAGGTCTCCTCTCCTCCCTGTCTGGAGACACATCAGAGCCGCAGAAACTCTCCCGTTAATGGGAACGCTATTTGTGGTCCGATTTGATAGCTAATGGTGTCCCCGTGAGGGTAGCTCTCCAAATTAAATAGCATGGATTCACATCTGTCAGACAAAACCAGGAGGCTCTTTGTAATCAATGACCCAGACCAAGGGAGTCTCCTCAGGGACCCCCCTCCCCCTCCCACCCATGACGGTATGAACCAGGAGGACCCGACAGGGACGATGGCCGCTCACCTGCAGCAGCAGCAGCTACCGCGCTGGTCTGGAGCGGCTGCCGGTTAATGTACATTTAGAGAGCAGGTCAAACTACTTAAGCCAGGCTCTCTGATTTATAATACAATGCCCACAATATGACTAAACTGTAAAGGGAATTCTTGTTTTTCTCTGCAAACATCGCCGTCGGTGTTGTTTCAGGAGTGTCGAACCCCATTAATTTTATCACTCCCCCTCTCTCGTTTCTCTACGTCTTTAAATTTTGTTTGGAGGAGAGAGCGGCGAGACCTCCCGCTGTGGCGGAGAATTTCCTCTCGTTGTTAATTTTCCCTGCTCCATATGGCGCCCACAGACTCTCCACCTGCGGGCTGTAGCAGCGCGGCGCGGAGGCCAACACACATCCCCGGGCCTGAGCTGTCATTTACCCCGGCCCGGGCATCTGTCTGAGCCCTGCCCTCCCCTCCACCCTGCCTCACACACAGCCTGGAAAACCGGCTCCATCCACCTGAGAAGCAGAGCAGTCGCCCGCCTCTCTCACAGACGCACATACCCAAAGAGAGAGGGTTGGAGGTTGTGACAAGGCGCCCTGTATCAGGAAGGATCTTTCGTATGTGTGTGTGTGTGTGTGTGTGTGTGTGTGTGGACTCCGTACTAGCTTGGAGGGGGGAGGGAGGGGGCGGTTCAAGTCGGGACAAAGCCATTGTGTGTGTGTGTGTGTGTGTGTGTGTGTGTGTGTGTGTGTGTGTGTGTGTGTGTGTGTGTGTGTGTGTCGTGTGTGTGTGTTTGTGTGTGTGTGTGTGTCGTGTGTGTGTGTGTGTGTGTGTGTGTGTGTGTGTTTGTGTGTGTGTGTGTGTGTGTGTGTGTGTCGTGTGTGTGTGTGTTTGCGTGTGTGTGTGTGTGTGTTTCTGCTGCCCGATGGCAGGAAGACATGGAAGAGAGGGTTTCATCCTGGCTTGTCATTGATTAGAGAAGGGTCTTTAATTCCATCTCACCCCATGTTGTGATCCATTTGCATTCTGTGTCAGGAGGTAATGGAGTACGGGTTTGCTCTGGAAATCCTTGAAGATGTGATCTAATGTGTATGCAGCCGCCAGCCAACACTTCCCTGATTTATTATGTCTCTTGTGTTTGTTCTCCTTTTTTTCCTACCATCTCATCTTCCACGCGGCTTTCCAAACAGTCTGAGGAGAAGACGCTGGAGAGGCCGCAGACATATCTGTCATGCTTATATTTGCATCTGCATTGTTTACATACTGAACCACCCGTAGATGTTATGCAGAGGCTAGGGTAGGTTTGAATAGAGACGGAGAGGCTCTCTGTAGTGTACAATTCTGCTTTAGTGACTAGGGAACTCTGCTTGTATTGCTGGAGGTAGACGTCTTTGTCATAGTTGGAGTACCCCCCCCCCCAGCCCCCCTACCTGGCCAGTCTCGCCCCTGTCTCCAGGCCTGTCCTTTAACATTCTCCCACATGCTCCTCTTTTTCATGAATCTTAAAAGATATCTGCACACGGAGGTCTGATTTTCTCGTTAAGTCTGAGATGAGATGTGAGGGCAGGGGTAGGGTAGCGCTGGCGTTGGACCGGGGGGATGTGTATAGCAGGGGGGGGGGGGGGGCGGCGGTCCTGAGGAAAACTGGGGAAATGTGGTGATAAAATTTGTCAACCGCCGGGGGAGGCCGTGTGCGGGGTCACGGCTAAATCTGTGTGCCGCCGGCAGCGCGCCAACGCGCCGGCCCATAATTCCAGCACAGATGAGTGGAGAGCTGACCTCAGCGTGGAGAGGCCAACGCACACGGATTCAGCCCACCCACAGGATTGTCATAACAATGAAGGAGAGGGAAGAGACAGCGAGACCCCCCCCCCCCCCCTCTTCTGCTGGATGTGGAGACTGGAGCAAGATTCCAGCTCTGGAAAGGCAGGACTTTCTAAATCCTTTTTAGGAGCCCTCTCTCACTCCTGGCTGTCTCCATAGCCAGACTACAGTGATCTAAGCCTTTTCTCTCCATGTGAAAGGCAGGTTTACATATTACTCAACTGTATGTGTTGCCAATCATCTGTTGTTGAGCCAGAGTGTCACTGATGGCCTATATAACATTTGCATAATGGGTAGGATTGGCTGAGATGTATCAATAACGAGCTGATGATCTGGAAGATCAAAATGATCTAGTCTAGATTTTAATTCATCTCCATCCAGGTCTTGTTTGATGAAGTGTTGTATCAACACACAATGATGTTAATATGTTCTGGCCCATTCAAATGATAAATATGTAAATTAAAATGTTTTATAGTTAATAAAATAATCGTATTTGTATCTCTTATACCAAATGAAATGAGAGATTGTTGCAGGTGATCAGTTTTTAAAGCGTGTTGAATTCAAGTTTGAATTAAAAAAGAAATGAGCAGCGTACTTTTTTATTACAAGGTTAATGAAAAATGTTATTGACTTGAACAAATGGAAAATCCACCTGGCAAGTGTATATTAGAATCACTTTCCAATTTCCCCTTCTGTGTAGTTTGCAATTATAGTTATTTCAGCAATACTGGGGGAATTAATTTTCCGTGCAGACTGATAATGTTTCCTGTGTAAGAAGAATGGATATTGTGTTGGATGAGGGGTGGGGGGTGGGGGTCTCCAGGTATTTACAAGGAGTGGAGAAAGCAAAGCTTTATTTAATTGAGAGAATGAATCAATAATAGCAGTGCAGCTTTGTCAGAAAGAACATTGTAATTTACTGTGGACAATCGCCAGCTGGAGGGGAAGCTGATTAAATGAGGATATCTTGGGCGCATGCAAGGCGATCAAGGACGGATAGTTTCAGGTGGGCGTCTTAAGGAACCTGCCAGGCTAGAGCCCTTCATCACAAGACTAACTGGCTCCTCGGGCAGCTGCTGGCATTCTCTGTCCCTGTTCAAATGAGAACAAGACCCCGCGTAGTGCCCAGACATTTTCATTCTTTTGGATAAACAACTGTTGATTTCTAAATGTTCAAAGTCAGTGGACAGCCCTTTTACAGTGCATTGCATGAGACACTCAGAATTGTTCCTGCAATTTGTTCATTTTCCAATGTAGTTCTCAAAGTTGTCTGAACTAATGTATTCTAAAATAATGTTTTTGAATGTTTTCTGAGAACTAACTGCCATGAACCGATCCAATCGTTAAGGTAAATGATTGTAAATGGACTTTGGCAAGTATCTCAATATGCAAATGCACGTGCTAATTCACAACATGTGATTCCACTTCAACTTCCAAGTAAATTTGATTTTAATTGAAAACGAGATTTTATTCAGAGTCTCTCACAGGAGATGTGTGGCATGGGAATGGCACTTCTCACACAATGTTTTAAGAGAGAAGCAGACTCACTCTTTTTCCCCAAGCCATTTAGATAGACATTGTGTATACTGGATGTGCTTTTTCAGCCCTGCATTCCCCCACAACCTGGGGGCCTGGTGAAAATGCACTTTGAAATTAGCATTCAGCTTCCTCTCCTCGTCCGAATCACGAGGCGGCTGTTAACATTGGTGTATTTTCATTATGATAATGGTATTAACACATGCCCACAGATTGCCACCAGCGGTGCAGTAATTTTCTCTCTGTGATCATAACGTGTCCGAGTGGGTCAATTTGATTATAACACGCTAATTACATATTGCCTTTTTCTTCTCTTTATTCTGCTTCTCAGACTCAGAGCAGCCAGGGAATCTTTAATGGTAACGTTCAGCTTTTATGAGTTTCAAGAGGAGGAAATGGGGGGGAAACGTCGCTTGCCTGTGTTCCTGACGGCGGTGTCGCACCCATGCTCCACTGCCTCCCTTTAAACTTCCCAAATTGTGTTTCACAATGAAGAGATGCCCAAGCCTTTAACTGCGTATATTAGATTAGATACCATTAGACTGTAATAGAACATTCTCCCCCTGCAATATTTTCATAAGAGTTGGGAGGCATTTGATTAATCTGACCACATTTTATTGCATTAATGATTTTCCTTTCCACTCTGCTGTAAAGACATTGTATACAGGCTAATGCTGTTTTCCCTCGCCCCCCCTCCTCGACGCCATTCATCTCCATGGTTATTGCAATGCATTGTTGATGAGGTGAGTCGGCGTCTTATGTGCTTTCACTCCTAAAGTCATTCCTAATGGAGTGGAAACCTTATATTTTGTTTCCTAATGAAGCACAGGAGTGGCAGAGAGCTGCTCTGCCTGGGCTCCCCTACCACTGCCTGCAGCCAGTACCCTGAGCAGGGCTGCTCTCAGGCAGGCCAGGCTGGACAGGGCTGGGCTGGGGATAGAGGTGGGGCTGGGCTGGGCTGGGCTGGGCTGGGCTGGGCTGGGCTGGGCTGGGCTGGGCTGGGCTGGGCTGGGCTGGGCTGGGCTGGGGCTAGAGGAGGGGCTGAGCTGGGCTGAGGCTAGAGGTGGGGCTGGGCTGGGCTGAGGCTAGAAGTGGGGCTGGGCTGGGCTGGGCTGGGCTGGGCTGGGCTGGGCTGGACTAGACTAGACTAGACTAGACTAGACTGGGCTGGGCTGGGCTGGACTGGACTGGACTGGACTGGACTGGACTGGACTGGACTGGACTGGACTGGACTGGGCTTAGCTGAGCTGGGCTGGGCTGGACTGGACTGGACTGGACTGGACTGGACTGGACTGGACTGGACTGGGCTGAGCTGGGCTGGGCTGGGCTGGGCTGGGCTGGGCTGGGCTGGGCTGGGGCTGGGGCTGGGGCTGGGGCTGGGGACTGAAGTACAACATTAAACTGTCCAGAGGTTCAAACGACAAAGAGGATCCATATTGTCGAGGGTCTGTTGTAGCAGTTATACTTGTACTATGTTGTAATGTACATCACACTGCTATGATAACTCAATATGACAACTCAGTGTAAGGCTGCATGAGTGTCTGTATTACAGCACTTCCCTCAGCTTATTAACATCATAAGCATGTCACCAGCCCATGCGCTGTGGGAATAGAGGTTGTGATGACACCGTTTAATGTTTAACATTCTGTTTAAACTGAACCTGTAATTCTGGGTCTGTATTCTGAGAGTCTGTGGAAAACTATCAGAGCTATTCTGAGCTGAGCTTTCAGAGCAAGGTCATTTTTAAAACTAACGTCTCCGCCACAATCTAGGTCAAAGACCGCTCTGTTACTTTCTCCTAAACTTCCTGCCTCAGCTTATAATTAAACACACGCAATTATCCCAAATTTAATGGGATTTCAGAGACAGGGTTTTATTTAAGAGGTAATGAATAATATTTTAATTGCATGATGTAACTGTGTGATGAAGTGTGCTTCTCTCTCCACGTGTAATTATTAGGCCACACTTCTAGACCTGATGTGATACTCAAAAAGTACTTCTGCTCTTACTGTAGATCAATATCAGACGAATACAACTACGTATTTAACGTAACTCTTTGATGGATACTTATTGCAGAATGATAGGAGAGAGAGTGACACGTGGAACATATGGAGGTTGTCCTGTTGTTTATTGATGTCTGTAATTAATGATAAAATGCTTGCAGTTGGAACGTGTTGACCTTTGAACTGATCATTACTCAGAGGGTAGAGGCATCAATCAAGCCGCTTTGTTTTAGCACATACCCTCAGGAGCTGAGCACCCAACTGCATCTTATCTTTATTCAGCTGACCGTGGCCTTGATACGCCTGACTTAAAACGCTCTGCCTCAGAGAGACAGAGCAGAGAGAGAGATTATGTACAAACAAATTGGATGACATTGGGTCTTAATGCATATAGGTATGAGTATAGCGGCGGTGGTTAATGTGAATTGGAGAGTAGCCCTGGGGTAAATATTATACGCGTGGGTATCTGACTAAAGAAAATCTCCCCAAAGCCTATTGTCACCAGACTCTAGTCTGTGTCCACCAGCCTGTCTCACCACCTCAAGCATTCACATTCAGCAGTACAGGCAACATCCTTCTAGCCTAGTTTGCTATGGGATAATTTCTAATCGACTCCTTTTTCCTTGCTAATTGGACCATGGCAACATGTATACAGTATTTACTAGTGTGTGTGTGTGTGTGTGTGTGTGTGTGTGTGTGTGTGTGTGTGTGTGTGAGTGTGTGTGTGTGTGTGCGTGCGTGCGTGCGTGCGTGCGTGCGTGCGCACATGCGCGATGGCAGGTCGCAGGTGAAGTGCAGACGAACGTCAATGTTGTTTTTTATAATCTAAACAACCACATTTGTTGTGTAATCACCATTGTTAATGTAGGAGGTGCAGATTACGATGCATTGGCAACTTCTGTGGACTAGCATGTGCTTGATCGTGACAATCAAGCTTGCACACAAATGAGCACTACTACTACTGGCACAGCTCCCTCACGACCCCTCCCTCGAACATCTACCGAGAACGGAGTCAGAAGACCCAGCCTTCCAAGAGAATGTCCGTCCGCTTTCTGAGCAGCAATGGATGGCTTTGCAGACCCATGAGAAAGCCAGGGACTGCTTGAACACCAATCATAATTTTGTTTCCCGTGCTAACACCCGCAGGGGTGGCAAAGCCTCATGGATCTACAACAATATCGACAACTGCTACACCGGACCGGTACCTGCATGTCTTCCCTCTGCTGATCACTCTGTCTCTCACTCATTTAAACAAACACATTTTATTGTCATACAGTGGTTTTTACACAGCACACGATGAGGAGGCACACACACACACACACACACACACACACGGAGTGACAGTAGTGTTCACTGATGAAATTGTCTGCTCTTAACCCATCCCGTCGTCCTTCCTCCAAGGGCAGCCGGGAGCAGACAGTAGGCAGCGTGCAGGGGACGCGCCCGGGGACCATCCAAGGGCTCCTGTCCGCCAGGGACGGACAGCGTTCGCGATCTGTTCTTCTGCATGTTTTTCATTCTTCAAGAACACTGTGCTCAATGAGGACATTGTCACATTCACAGTAAAAGCTAGACTACAAGTCTTTCCCACCAGACTAAACCTTCTATCTGCTTTCCTACTCAGTCTCCTCATTGTTTGCATCACACCACTGAACAGATCACTGAGTCAATGTCACACCTCATGAATGGCTGTTATGCTTACAAAGGAATGTACATAGCATGCCATGACAGAATAGTGTACTCGATAGTAAAGGACATAAATAACAAACTCAGCGAGAATGTACAAACATTCCTGTGTGAATCCCATTATGTTCCATCTCTGCAGTAACTCAGCCCAACTCACCCGCTTTTACACATTTGTCTGCTAATACACCAGTTATTGGGGGCCAAACAGCGAAGGCGTAGGCCACCATTGTTCTTGTACATTTTCTTTTCTTTCTTTCTTTCTTTCTTTCTTTCTTTCTTTCTTTCTTTCTTTCTTTCTTTCTTTCTTTCTTTCTTTCTTTCTTTCTTTCTTTCTTTCTTTCTTTCTTTCATGGAGCTATGGCAGCCCATAGAACCGTATGGTAAAAAGTTGTGACACTCGGCACACTCTCGACAGTCCCCTGAGTCTTGTCACCAAGGCTCATGTCCACACCTCGAACCCTCTAGCGCCACCACCGTGTCAAAGTAGGAAGTGAGTTTAGTTTACAACTTTTGACCTGTGTCAAAAATGAGGTGGAATAATTGTTGGAATTCCTGGCTCATGCCGAGTTCATCGCACCCTAGGATGTCATTTTCCGCCAATTGGATTTCCCGCCATTTTGTATTTTAAAATGTATCTCCTCCGAATTTTGACCAATCTACATGAGTCTGGCTACGCACGTTCTCTAGACCAATGTCTACAAAAATCTTACAGGGATTTTGGATTTTCACAGGCATTCACCTGTTACAGCTAATTGAATTAGAATTTGAAATTTTATGCCGCGAAACAGAAAGTGTGGTCATAGCTCAGTAACATTTTGATGTATCAAAACCACATTTGGCATACTCATAGGAGACGGTCCAGTGACCTCTGTCACCAAGTCTATGTCAACACCTCAAATTCTCTAGTGTCACCAACCTGTCAAAGTTGGAAGTGCGTTTATTCTTAACCGTATGCCCGATTTTCAAAACTGAGGTAAGGATTCGAATGCGGCTATGGCCTGTTTCACTGGTTGTCTTTGATACGTTGGTCGCGCTTCCTGCTTGGCCCTCACATTGCTGCTTGCAGCTATTTTTGTTGTTGTTGTTGTTGTTGTTATCAGTGAAGTATCCAGAGAGGTGTTTGTTCTGGAGGTAGCCTGCACATTTGACCCTAACCTAGCCTTCCTATTGTGTTCGGTCAAGTCAGACCAATTTACAACTTAAAATCAATCATAAATATTTAGTGTTTTACATTTGATTGCCTCAAGGCTTTATGATATCCTCCACACTAGGCATTTGAACATATAAAATTGCTGACCAACCACATGCATTGAATATTGAGGTTTTATTCAACTTTATAACATCAGGGTTGTTCCCGAACTTCCCGGTCAAAACTGACCGCCATAGGAAATGAATGAGTAACACAAAAATGCCCCCCCACCCAGTTCTGACCCGGTTCCAAGCCCTCCCCCCCCATTGGGTAACCCAGGCATATAATACCTTGGGCGAAAGCTACGGGTCTCAGCTTTCCGGTAGTGTAATCCATTCCAGGATTATATAAGATATGAATTGAGTTATGCCTGTTTATCCATTATCAGTACATGCGTGACATTCCTCACATTCCTCACATTCCTACCATTGGAACCAGTGGAACCTGATGCTTCAAACAAGCTCCACGATTTGACAAAAAAACATAAAACGAGATTATGTTCATCCATCAGGGGGGCGGAGTCTCACCACCACGCCACTATCCACGCCACGGACTTACAACCCAGCCCGAGTAGGCTAGAGACACATGTTTTTCACCCATGGTGCAGGTGGGTCGCCTGGAGAGCGGTACACTGTCCTCAACCGGCTCTGACCTGAGGGGCAAGAGTCTTGCCACCACGCCACTATGCATGCCACGGACCACACAACTCAGCCCTTGAGTGGGCTAGAGACACATGGTCTCAAACGTTGGGTGCAGGTCGGTGGCCTGGAGAGGGGTACACTGTCCCCGACCACCTCGGACCCGAGGGGGCGGAGTCTCACCACAACGCCACTAAACACGCCATGGACACCACAACTCAGACCGTGAGTGGGCTAGAGACACATGGTCTTCACCGGTGGGTGCATGGAGATTGCCCAGAGGTCACTGTACTGTCCCCGACTGACTGTTACCCACGGGGGCGGAGTCTCACTACCACGCCACTATCCACGCCACAGACCCCACAAGGCAAGGCAAGGCAAGGCAAGGCAAGGCAAGGCAAGGCAAGGCAAGGCAAGGCAAGGCCACTATCCACGCCACAGACCCCACAAGCTACACTATTTGACAAAAAACATAAAACGAGATTATGTTCATCCATCAGATGGAACCCCCCCCCCCACACACACACACACACATATTCCTCCACGTGAACCACACATTTCAGACTGAATTTGTTTTACAATAAATGTTAATTTTGTAATACATTTTCAGTGTCTCCTTTCTATATTCACTGCAGTTATTCATGTTAACCACTAGTCTGAGACAGTGTTTATAGGTTAAAAAGGTGTTAAAGTTAAGTAGGATGATGATGTAGAGAAGCTTTCTCTTCTATTTTCTATAAGAGTAGAGAAATAATTGGTGCATAACCATAGAGAGAGAGAGAGAGAGAGAGAGGAAGAGTGGTAAATAGACGCGTTTCCGCCACTCACGGTTGTCTGAGAGGCTTGCCGATGACGTGGATGGAAAGCTGGTCCATGAATTAGTGGGGGAAGATCTGGGCGCAACATTCTGCGGGTCGTAGGCCACGGGGATCAAGTCTTGCTAGGATCCGTTGCACATGTCCACGGGCGTTCAGAACCAAAGTCCACGCCACAATTGTTCTCGCTTGGAGGACTTTGCCCTTAAAGTTTAATTTGATTGATTGATTGATGACCATATTTTGTCTTAGATTGACCCACTGACCTACCTGAGCATGTAGAATAGTAACATGCCATGTGTATCAGATCAGATGCCTTCACTATGCCTTTTTATCCATTATTAGTGCATTCCTCACCCCACCCCCCCTCCAATATACATTTATATATATACATATTTGTCTTAAATGGATCCCCGGACTGTCCTGAGTGCATAGCTATGTCACATGCCATGTTTCTGACATAATATCCAGTCAGTATGCCATTTTTCATGATTGGATATTCCTGACATTCCTTGACCCACATTGAAACCTCTCCAGAGAAGTCATATTATTTAATATTCTCATCAGATTTTGCAGAGTATATGTGGAATTATTGAAGAACTGATCCAATGTGTTGTTTGGCAGAGATATACAGAGTTTCAGGATGTAACTGGCCTTCTTATTTGAAATTCTGGACAAACAAAATTCAAAATTCAATGCAAGTGGTTGGATAAACGGAAATAAAATATTCAATTTATAATGTGAACGTAGTCACATTCCAGTAATTTGGTAATATCTATGTCAATTATTTAATCAGTCAATCATTTAACTTCTCACAGGTCTCAGCTTTCACCAGATACCAGATTTACCAAATTTGACCTTGTAGTTTAAAAGATAAAGCAGTTAAAACAGACCGGCCAAATTTAAAAACCGCGAACAACTTGGAAAGGTGGGCAAACAGGAACACAATAGGAGGGCTAGAGGAAGCCTTCATGACCAAGGTCGTTAAGTACCAACCTCTCCTGAATACCATCTCAGAGCTGGGGTACAGATAACAGACTACTTGTGTTCATATTTGGCAGCCTAAGACAGCCTAGAACATGGTCATAAGAGGGCTCCAACAACTGAGAATGCCCAAAAAGGGGGCTAAACGCCTTCAGTTCAGTACTGCTCTGTCTCTGCTGTCATTGGCAGTCGCCTTATATGGAGGAGACGCTGCTACTTGAAAGATGTGTGAAAAAGACAGTTATGCCCCTGGTCCATGAATTGTGATTGTATATGAATACTAGGGGTGTAACGATACACTTATCTCACAATACGATACGATACACGATATTGGGTTGACGATAACAATACGATACGATATGATACACTAAGGGCAGGTGTGAAGCGTTGCAGTAGTGCTGCTGTTCACACCAATAGTGCATTTCTCCACATTTCTACTCCAATACACTGTGAATTTAGAGCTTAATTGTTGTAATATCATGGATAGGCCTAGAGACAAAAGACGTGTTTGTTACCAGCGTTGTGTAGCCAGTGTTCACTGATATACAATAAACATATCACGATATTGTTTTCACCTTGACGATACGTATTGTGACGTTTCTGTATCGCGATATATTGTGGCACGATATATTGTTACACCCCTAATGAATACCTTTAGTATTTGTGCCCTGTGTGTCCCTGTAATTTCCTCTGTGTGGACATAAATAAATTGTTAAAATGTGCGTGGTTAGTGGTTTTGCTTGCGTCTTGTGCTGATAGGTACTGCGGTCTCAACCCTACTCTCCCACCTGACTACATCCAATCTGCTATAAGAAATAAATGTCTGTCTGCCAGCAGTGGAGATGCTATCCAGACAGTTCTGCTCAGAGTGACCTAGGTGCTGTACATGCTCAAGTCTAGGATGGGCTCCATGTGGTTGTGCGTGAGTGTATACAACATGTGTTTGTTTGGGTTGTGCGTGAGTGTATATAACATGTGTTTGTTTGGGTTGTGCGTGAGTGTATACAGTACAACATGTGTTTGTTTGGGTTGTGCGTGAGTGTATAATACATGTGTTGTTTGGGTTGTGCGTGAGTGTATACAACATGTGTTTGTTTGGGTTGTGCGTGAGTGTATACAACATGTGTTGTATGGGTTGTGCCTGAGTGTATACAACATGTGTTTGTGTGAAACTCTGTATCTGGGGAATGTATGATAACCACATCACTCAAATCTAGCATGTTAGGCAATCATGATTCTCCAGATTAGAATTATAGTTATTCCAAGTATAGCATGGTATTAAAGAGAGAGAGAGAGATGGAGAGAGAGAGAGGTGGAGAGAGAGAGATGGAGAAAGAGAGAGAGAGAGAGAGCTGCCGTTTCCCAAGCAGCCGCCAAACTATTTCTGAAAGTCGTGGAGGACCAGGATTGTTAGTCCTGGTCCTGTAATATCTGGCCCTTCATTTCACTACAACTCCCAGACTCTAGGTCTTTGTCTCGTTGCTGAACGCTGGCTGATGCATGGTGTTGTCTCTGTCCTGCCTCCAGTGTGAGTGTCTGTGGCGTGTTACTGGGTCAGGTGAATCTATCAAGGACAGAGTGTCATGGCAGCTCACACCCCAGGGGAATAATTAGAGGGTGATTTGTTGTCCTCCTCACTATCTTTGTCTCCTCTCTGTTAGCCTGTGCCCCTTCCATAAACACACAAGAACCTGGTGGTGCTGCTGATGTGGCCAGGTCTCCCTAGTCGCAGCTCCAGGGCCCACTCTAACCAGTTGTGTGTGTATCTGTCTGCTACTTAACTGAGCTCTACTATTTGCGGATTTTCTTGTCCTCACATCCGGCAGGTTTGATGAGACAGGGGAACAGTCCTTCACCGTACCGTCACCTCGCTGGCTACTCTTAGCCAACAAGCTCACATGTATAATTCATCCCTGCTTCCTTACCATCTCTCTCTCCCTCAACCCGAATCTGGGTCAGAATGACACACTCACACACACACACACTCATAAAATGGCCGCGCAATTAATATACTCTATGTTTATGAACACAAGTAGCCATGAAAATCTCTAGCAGCATATCCCTTCCCTCTTCTCTCTTCTTTTTATTTTTTATTTTTATTTTTTACAAATTTGCCCTTCAACCTTGAAACTACTGTCATTTTTTTGTGATTGTTTTATGTGAATAGCCCCCCACACACACACACACACACACAGGTCCCTGGTGCTGACAGGCATGTAGTCTATCCTCTCACTTGCATGTGGGCTTGATGGAAATCTCTGGTCCTCTGTTCACACACACATCCACAGCTATTTGCACCTCCATTCTTGGAAAGCTGTCATCAGAGTAGCAGCCGGTCAGCTTCAGGACCCTGGACAGCGCCTCCATAGAGACCACTGTGTGACTGCTGAGTGCAGGCTCTCTGAGGGCCCAGAGCCAGTCGACTAGTGACTCGCCATTAGGCCGTGGTGGTCGTGTGTCTCTGTGCAGACGGTCCACAGTGTCACCCCCCCCCCCCCCCCCCCCCAGCCTGCATACGTATTACCCACCCAGAGCCATTCTATCTGTATGGAAATTCAGGCTCCACAGCTGGAATCCCACAAAGCGCTGTCATCTATTAATAGTTATTATCTTTTTTGGCCTGCTCCCCTAGCCTTGCCTGAAAAACAAGCACATTGCATCTTTATGATAATGCCGCGTGATGCCGCCCCGAGCCACAGAACATAGACCTCTGTTATCGTCACGATAATTCCCGGTCTCATCTGCTATAGGCTAGTCTTCAGCTATTAAGAGCTGCTGGCTGGTTGGATATGGAGGAC